>NC_069504.1:157395837-157530837 GCF_027579735.1 Bombina bombina
TACTGAAGATTTAAAACTATATTTTGAGAAAAACAAAGGGAAATTTGTTAATAAGTATAATGACAACCTCAATATGAGTGAAAGACAAGCACTTAAGAACTTAACAAATGACAGTTCAATAGTAATTCGCCAATCAGATAAAGGAGGAGGAACTGTCATACAAAATAAATGTGACTACCTGAAAGAAGCACAAGTACTATTAGGGGATAGACAAGTATATGCCATTTTAGATAGAAATCCCACTGAACAATATAAAAGTGAATTATATTTGTTATTGACGAAAGCGAAGGATAATAATATTATTGATGATGAGGAATTTAAATTTATATATAAAGCAAGTCCAAATATACCTATATTTTATCATATCCCAAAAGTCCACAAAAATAGTACCAACCCCCCAGGAAGACCTATTGTGTCGGGGGTCGATTCACTGAGTAGTAATTTAAGTATCTATGTAGATTGGTATCTTCAACCAATGGCTAAAAAGGTTAGATCGTACCTTAAAGACACAACTCATACTATAAATATTTTTGAAGGTATAGGTTGGCAAGAAGACTTTTTGTGGATATCGTGTGATGTATCCTCGTTATACACAAAAATCCCCCACAAATTAGGCATAGAAGCTTTTAAAGAAACTAGTACTATGTGGAATATCCCAGATATACATGTGCAATTCATAGGTGATAGTATTTCTTATATTTTAACCCACAATTACTTTTTTTTCGAAGGAAAATATTACAATCAAATCCAAGGGACAGCGATGGGGACCAATATGGCCCCATCGTACGCTAATATATATATGGGGTATTTTGAAAATACTATGATCTGGGGGAAACATAGGTTCAATTCTAATATATACAAATACTACAGATTTATAGATGATATTATTATGATTTGGAAAGGGTCAAGGGAAGAAGCAGATGATTTCATTAAATATATTAACAACAACCAATATAACCTTGAGTTTACTAGTAAAATTTCATCTATTGAAATAGAATTTTTAGATCTGGTTTTGTATATTGATGATTTTAATAAAATATCAGTGAGGAATTTTAGGAAAGCCACCGATAAAAATGGTTTCCTTCACGCCAATAGTGGGCACTTACCCCGTTGGAAGGAAAATATCCCAAGTGGGCAATTTAGGCGCATACGGCGGAACTGTACAGACATTAATAATTACATACAGGAGGCTGAGATAATGAGCAATAAATTCATACAAAAAGGTTATGAAAAATCAAGAATAGAAGAAGCCAAACAAAGAGGGTTAGAATATGATAGAAGTATACTGCTAGAAGATAAAGGAAATAAAATATTAAGTGTAGGAAAGAGGAAAAACAATACTACTTTTATAACAACATACAGTGAAGGAGTGCAAGGTGTTAGATCTATTTTAAATAAACATTGGAAAATCTTATTAGCGGATCCAATATTAGCAGGAGAATTAGAAGAGAAACCCAATGTAGTGTACAGGAAGAATAGGGACATTAAGAGTCTAATTGCTCCATCTAAACTGAAAGCTACCAGACCTAAAAATGAGGGAACCCTGTCTAATTGGCTAGCACTCGAACCAGGAACATATAGATGTAGGAAAATAGACTGCTGTTTATGCCCCATTATAGATGAAACATCAGAGAGTACTTGGAATTGGGATAGAACTAATGAATTTAAAATTAAAGATAGAACTACATGTCATTCAACATATGTAGTATATCAAATGACATGCATTTGTGGATTAATTTATATAGGGCGTACTAAACGCAAAATAAAAAGGAGAGTATATGAACATTTGAACAATATAAAAAATGGTTTGGAAGGCCATAGTGTTTCCCATCATTGCAAATTAAAACATCAGTGTAGTAGTGTAGGTATTACATTTAAAGTGTTAGAACATGTTACTAGTGAGCATCAGGGTAATCGCCTATTAAAACTTAGAAAAGCTGAAACCAAGTGGATTCACCAATTAGGAAGTTTAAGCCCTAGAGGATTAAATATAGAAATTGATCTTCAAGCTTTTATGGTATAATATAGTATATGTCTGTCCCACAAAATAGGTAAAGAGCAGTATAATGCTGATTTTATAGCAATTACTAGTCCTTTAATATATTTTTTAACATTTTAAAGAAATTTTAAATAATAGGAAATAGGAATGAATTTATCACAATCGTATTTTAACTTGTAGAATGGTTTGTCATTTTAGAGAATTTTAATGTAGTTTGATTAATATTAACCAAATTGCGTTTTTGAATATGTGTGTGTTAAATTATTATATCTATGAATTGATTTATAATTGTATTATTTTGTAAAGGGATTTTAGTATTCATTAGAGTAAGTTATTTGTAGGAATTAAGAGTGTTAATATGGTATAGATCTTATGTTATATATCACAGATTGAGTCTCATGAACAGTCTTTTAATTTCTTATCAATGTCTCATCCTAGTAATATATGTTTTAGGATAGGCTTCAGTTTCACATATGCAGAGCACTTATACTGAATCAATGTCAGACCCACCGCAGCTAATACGGATACATTGTATTTGTGAGTAATATGACACCAACCAATGAGAGCAAAACCCGGTAAATTTAAAGCTCACAACAACAGCTGTTCAACATACAAAGCCCGTTGAGAAAGTTCACCCGAGAGTGAATGAAACGCGTTCGGGAGAAAGAGTCGAACAAACTTTATTCATTGACAGGACAACTGTGCCTTACCGGTGAAATAATACCGGACGTGCTTTATTTCCAAACCGGAGGAACAAAAAGAGGAGTACGGACATACAGCCCCCACCACTAAGACCGGATACCGAGGCTTGGATTGGATTGTGATCGCTAAGCAACTTTAAATCTTATGTGCATATAACTTGCACTTATCTTGTAAGTGTATATTTTTATGGCTTTATTGTAATAATAATAAAGAAAGATACAGTGAATCTCGGATGCGCTTGTGTTTTTGTTGTTGTAATATGTGTTCCTTTGTTCTGGTCTGTACAAGTTTACTAGTACACTATATATTTTGAAGTCACTATATGCTAAACTTTAATGCACTTTTTATACACTTCTTGTAGACACTCAGATACATTGGCACAGTAACTTACAAACGCACTGTTACTCACACACGCACATACTGACACACACACACACACACACACATACTGACACACACACACACACACATACTGATACACACACACAGTCACTCTCACACACACATACACTGTCACTCTCACACACACATACTGACACACACACACACACACATACTGACACACACACACATACTGATACACACACACAGTGACTCTCACACACACATACACAGTCACTCTCACACACACATACTGATACACACACACACATACTGACACACACACACACACACACTGTCACTCTCACACACACATACTGACACACAATAAAACACACAAGCTGAAATAAAAATAGAAAGGGATTTTTATTGGAGCAGTAGAAAATATTGGGAGGTTGGCTTGGAGCTAAGTTTTGACAATACTTGAATGATTTACCTACATAATAAATATTTATGCAGGTTCATAAATGGATACACTAAGCTTACACAGTGCAGCTTCTACAACACGCAATGCTCACAGACAAAACTGAATCTTAAATACAGACCTCCAACAGGTGTAGCACATGGGGCTAAATGAATTAAAGGTATAATGTTCCACAACTCTTAAAGGGAAAGTGTTACAATGAATTAAAGGTACAATGTTCCGCAACTCTTAAAGAAAAAGTGTTACAATGAATTAAAGGTACAATGTTCCACAACTCTTAAAGGAAAAGTGTTACACGTCGAAAGTATTACGTTTTGAAAGTAAATGCTTTCACTTGAGCGCAATCTAATTTAACGCACGTTGGGTTACCGTGACTTCAGGGCTCTGGTTAACTGAGTATGCAAGACAAAAAATTGCAGATAAAACATAAAAAATGCATTTAACAGTACAGTTACACTCATAATAACACTGATTAAAAATTATTTTTTAAAAAATTGCATTAAGAAGTTATAAGGGCTCAAATACATGAGGTCTCTGGTGTTAGAAAAAAAGCATGCAAAGATCTTTAACCCCTTAATGGCCAGCGCCATACCCTGAATTACTGTATACTGCAATACCTTTTTATTTTGGTTTGTGTGAAATCAAACAGGTCTGTAAGATTATCACTTTACAGAAAAGAAAGAACAAATAACAAGAATATGAATTGTATTAGCCATTTTAAGTTGTGGAAGTTACATCACTTATGTTGATGGAATTTGCAAAAAAGAAAAGAGAAACTACAAGAGCATTAATCAGACGACAATAGAAAAGAAACACATGAACATTAATCAGCCAAGCTAGGCAACTAATATAAGCAACCTCTCCCTAGAAGCGGAAATAATATTCTTCCAGCATATCAATAGATTAATCTTTGGAGGATATGGCCAATTTACTGTGCATTGCATTTATCACAAAAGATGCAAAATTGTGATAGTTCAGTGCTTATAAATGCTACCAGTTTAGACTAAAAGGAAAACTGCTATTAAATAAAAATCTTTAAATGAAAATATTTCAGGAAAACATTTTATCATGTAAAGAGAGTTTAATTAGAAATGCAGCTTAAAACTTGGTAAAACATAGGGGTAGATGTATCATAGTGCGAGTGGACATGATACGATGTAGTGTATCATGTCCGCTGCACATCGATAAATGCCGACAGCATATGCTGTCAGCATTTATCATTGCACCCGCAGTTCTTGTGAACTGCTGGTGCAATGCCACCACCTGCAGATTTGCGGCCAGACGGCCGCTAGCAGGGGGTGTCAATCAACCCGATCGGGTTGATTTCTGCCCGCGGCTTCAGAGCCGGCGGACAAGTTATGGAGCAGCGGCCTTCAGACCGCTGCTTCATAACTGCTGTTTCCGGGGGGCCTGATGGCTCGTGCAGAAACAGGGGCATCAAGCTCTATACGGAGCTTAAATCGGCCTCATAGAGCGGTATGTGCAGTTGAGTTGTATGCTTAGGGTTTATTCTGCCTTATTCCCATTTAAATTAAAGGGACATTAAACCTAACATTCTTCTTTCATGATTCAGATAGAGAATACAATTTTAAACATCTTTCCAATTGACTTCTTTTATCTAATTGTATTCATTATCTTGGTATACTTTGTTGAAAAGCATATATAGATAGGCCCAGGAGCTTGGAGCTAGCTGCTGATTGGTGGCTGAACTTGTATGCCCATTTTCATTGGCTTACACATGTTTTCAGGTAGCTCCCAGGAGTGCATTTCTGCTTCTTCAATAAAATATACTAAAAGAGTGAAGCAAAAGTAATAACAGAAGTAAATTGGAAAGTTGTTTAAAAATGTATTATCTATCTGAATCATAAAAGAAAAAAAGGGGGGTTTCATGTCCCTTTAACTTCCCCAACACCCGTTGGTTACTTGCTCATGTCACTCTTGTTTCTCATATTTCTCTCAATTTTATTGTGCCCCTCTATTGGTTACCAAAATTGTAATTGTAATTGTTGACCATAAAAGGAGAACCAGGAAATATTTGGAGGATTTTGTTTTTTTTAAATGGTTTGTAAGATTCAGGGGCCAATTATCTAAAGTTCTCCACTTTGGCAAGGTTATCTATCACGTGAGGTCCCTCAAAGAAAGGCAAATTTTAGTTTGAGAACTGTTTAACTAACTATACGAGGTTCTGAATATGAAGGGGAGACATCTACATTACAAAATAATGCTCAAAAAAGCCCCCAAATATTTTGCGTGATTTTACTCCAAGCAGGCAAGCTCTGTTTTAGCTCTTCATAAAAATATTGACACAGATCTAAAATTATATTTTCTTAAAGTCACAGGTTTTACAACGATTTATATTTCTGTTTGATGACTTATTACTTTGCTTTAACTGCTAAAACATTTTTTCTGAACTTGCATATCTATGGAAATTTACTAGATGCAATAAATAAAAAAAATATGTAAAAAGTTACTCAGGAAAAACAAGTATCTGTCTAATTGTGTGTTTTGCTCTTTTTATTTCTTTTTAAATGGATATCTCTCACGCTTTTGTAGAACCATATCAGTACTGGTGGAATTGGAATATGACATCTTTTTGCAGGAGTAGATAAAAATGCATCCTAGAATTCCTAGCAAATACTTACCTTATTACTAATATATTTCAATTTCGTCTTTAGTTACTTAGGCCTAGATTTGGAGTTTTGTCGGTAACGACCCGCGTAGCTAACGCCGGCTTTTTTCTGGCCGCACCATAAAAATAACTGGTATTGAGAGTCCACATAAAGGCTGCGTTAGGCTCCAAAAAAGGAGCGTAGAGCATATTTAACGCAGCTTCAACTCTCGATACCAGAGTTGCTTACGCAAGCGGCCAGCCTAAAAAACGTGCTCGTGCACGATTCCCCCATAGAAAACAATGGGGCTGTTTGAGCTGAAAAAAAACCTAACACCTGCAAAAAAGCTGCGTTCAGCTCCTAACGCAGCCCCATTGTTTGCTATGGGGAAACACTTCCTACGTCTGCACCTAACACTCTAACATGTACCCCGAGTCTAAACACCCCTAACCTTACACTTATTAACCCCTAATCTGCTGCCCCCGCTATCGCTGACCCCTGCATATTATTATTAACCCCTAATCTGCCGCTCCGTAAACCGCCGCTACTTACATTATCCCTATGTACCCCTAATCTGCTGCCCTAACATCGCTGACCCCTATATTATATTTATTAACCCCTAATCTGCCCCCCACAACGTCGCCTCCACCTAACTACACTTATTAACCCCTAATCTGCCAACCGGACCTGAGCGCTACTATAATAAAGTTATTAACCCCTAATCCGCCTCACTAACCCTATAATAAATAGTATTAACCCCTAATCTGCCCTCCCTAACATCGCCGACACCTAACTTCAATTATTAACCCCTAATCTGCCGACAGAATCTCGCCGCTACTGTAATAAATGGATTAACCCCTAAAGCTAAGTCTAACCCTAACACTAACACCCCCCTAAATTAAATATAATTTACATCTAACGAAATTAATTATCTCTTATTAAAGAAATTATTCCTATTTAAAGCTAAATACTTACCTGTAAAATAAATCCTAATATTGCTACAATATAAATTATAATTATATTATAGCTATTTTAGGATTAATATTTATTTTACAGGCAACTTTGTAATTATTTTAACCATGTACAATAGCTATTAAATAGTTAAGAACTATTTAATAGTTACCTAGTTAAAATAATTACATTACCTGTAAAATAAATCCTAACCTAAGTTACAATTAAACCTAACACTATACTATCATTAAATTAATTAAATAAAATAGCTACAATTACCTACAATTAAACCTAACACTACACTATCAATAAATAAATTAAATACAATTCCTACAAATAACTACAATGAAATAAACTAACTAAAGTACAAAAAATAAAAAATAACTAAGTTACAAAAAATAAAAAAATATTTACAAACATAAGAAAAATATTACAACAATTTTAAACTAATTACACCTACTCTAAGCCCCCTAATAAAATAACAAAGACCCCCAAAATAAAAAATGCCCTACCCTATTCTAAATTACTAAAGTTCAAAGCTCTTTTACCTTACCAGCCCTGAACAGGGCCCTTTGCGGGGCATGCCCCAAGAAGTTCAGCTCTTTTGCCTGTAAAAAAAAACATACAATACACCCCCCCCAACATTACAACCCACCACCCACATACCCCTAATCTAACCCAAACCCCCCTTAAATAAACCTAACACTAAGCCCCTGAAGATCATCCTACCTTGTCTTTACCTCACCAGGTATCACCGATCCGTCCTTGCTCCAAAATCTTCATCCAACCCAAGCGGGGGCTGGCGATCCATCATCCGGTGGCTGAAGAGGTCCAGAAGAGGCTCCAAAGTCTTCATCCTATCCGGGAAGAAGAGGCGATCCAGACCGGCAACCATCTTGATCCAAGCGGCATCTTCTATCTTCATCCGATGACGACCGGCTCCATCCTGAAGACCTCCACCACGGACCCATCTTCTTCCGGCGACGTCCAACTGAAGAATGACGGTTCCTTTAAGGGACGTCATCCAAGATGGCGTCCCTCGAATTCCGATTGGCTGATAGGATTCTATCAGCCAATCGGAATTAAGGTAGGAATATTCTGATTGGCTGATGAAATCAGCCAATCAGAATCAAGTTCAATCCGATTGGCTGATCCAATCAGCCAATCAGATTGAGCTTGCATTCTATTGGCTGTTCCGATCAGCCAATAGAATGCAAGCTCAATCTGATTGGCTGATTGGATCAGCCAATCGGATTGAACTTGATCGGATTCAATCGGATTGAACTCAGATATGAGGAGATATGATAAAGAATGTAAAGTTTTTATATGGGGTGGAAAGAGGGTGAGACTCTCCAAAAACACCCTTTATTTAGACAAGGATTTTGGAGGGTTTGGTCTCCCTAATATTAAAATATACAACCAGGTCTCAATGCTAAAAATAGCAATTGACTGGATCACGGGAAAAGATTATTGTTCCCTTAGAGATCTGGAGGATGGTATAATAAAACCTTTTACTTTAAAAGCTATTTTACATACTCATATAGATAAAATGCCAGCAATAATATTACATTTTAAGATTATTGGTAATACAGTTAAACTATGGCAGAAATTTTGCTTAGACCTAAAAATAAATTATTAGTTTTCTAAGTTTCTTCCGTTGGTCGGGCACCCGGAGTTTGGGCCAGGACTTAGCTTTGGTATTTTTCATCTCTGAAAAAAAAAAGGACTAGAATTCTTGCAATAGTTATATGATAAAGATTTGGGGGTTATTAAATCATTTTCACAGATCCAAGAGGAATTTGCTATCCCTTGGCAACACTTTTTTGCTTTTTTACAGGTTAGACAATTTTACAAGTATATAACACAAGATTCTCCCGGTGATGGGCATCTTGGGATAATAGAAACTGGGTTACAGCTATTTCGGGCAGGTTTTCATTCAATAGCAATTTGGTATAAGATGATTTTGAAAAACTGGGGTGATATGCACATAGAAAAATTAGTTTAAAATGGCAAAAAATATTTTCGGACGTATCAGTCCAAGATATTAAATGGAGTATAGCGACAGTGGGTTATAAATATACGGCCTGGAAAGAATCCCATAGCTATTTGGTAAACTTTGCATATATTACACCCATACGGTTAGCTAAATGGGATAAGAATTCTAAGGGGATGTGTTTTCACTGTCATGCTCCCCGGGTAGACATTGTACATTGTCTGTGGTATTGTCCAAGGATACATCAATTTTGGAAGAAAATAGCATTTTGGCTGAATAGGTTTCTGAGTCAAAGGGTGGTCTTTACGGCTGTAAGTATCTTTTTTTTTTATCCTTGATAATAGGTTTACAAAAGAAGAATATGCTTTAATAATAACAGCAATACAAATTGCAAGGAATCTAATTTTCCGGTACTGGAAATCTAAAAAGTATCCGAGTTTAGCGGATTTTGCACAAAAAATGATTGTCCAATTAATCACAGAGCAATTGAATCTAGAGTCAAATAATGAAATCAAGTTAGAGATTTTTTTTTATAAAATGGGCAGAGATTATTAAAGAGCAACCATCAGTGAAGCAGGCTTTATATTTCCAGAAATAACTTACTCTGGCTAAGAAGCCTATTCTCTTATAGATAGGTTATATTTGACCATGGGAGCCTGATTATAGTTTAGTTTTTTATTGATATATTACTGTAATGTTCTGGGTCTTAATTATTATTTTTTTTTTTTTTTTATTTTTTTTTGTCCTGTCTTGTCTTGTTTCTGTTATGTGTCTTTTTTGTCTTGGTTTATTATAAATAGGTTTTGAAAACTCCCAATTCATGTACTAAGAAGTAATTAGTTATTGGTAATTGATAGTTGGTTTGATAAGGCAAAGATAGTGTGATAGATGAAGTATTATAATAGAAATATTGTAAGGACATTTATTACATATGTTATCTGATCTTGTTATTCTGTTTTTGTACCTATGTCCTTGTTCTTTCCTTTTTTTTGCTTTCTTTTGTGACGGTCTTAATTGTACTATGAATTGGTATTAAAATAAAATAAAAAAATTTAAAAAAAAAAGAAATATATGTAAGATACTATATAAATTGTATAACACCTACAGTTGATTACTAACAATAAATTGCCAATAGTGTATGATACCAGTATTGTACTCCTAAAATATTAGTGTTAAATACACTGTTTGATGTTGTAATACTAAGGTATAGAGCTACTATAGTTACAAAAGGGCCATAAACATATTAGGCTATTAATGTCAAGTAAGAAAATATACCAATAATATAATAGTGACTCAACCTATTATTTACTCCTAATAATGGTTTATAGGATAAGATTGGCCATCATGAAGTTATTATATCTTAAAAGGTTGCGTCAAGATATTCCGGTATACAGCAAATCAACGACTACTGCTTATGATTAAATAGTGTCGTACACAGAAAAAGGAATTTCTGACACTAAAGGTAATGAATAACAGATGTACTGCATTATACTTGTAAATGTCATATCATAGTGTTGATAGACATAATAATAATGTTACGTATAACACCTATTATGAAATTACACATAGTTGATTCACATGTAACCGGCTTAATGAGTAATGTCTGTTACGATCTTACTCCCACAATTGTTGAGAGACAAAATTGTCCCGTAATACAATTAGTGTTTAGCAAACAACTCTCACATTTATCGTATGTGTTGTACTTATAGAACAGAATAAATATATAGAACTCATCTACAGTCAGCTGTTATAACACTTATGCAAATGTAAGGGTAATAGGAGTCTGATGCGGAGTGCTGAGATATTGAATCACTCTAATTGTTGCCAAGTGCTATATTACACACAAATCGGCATGTACATATTCCACCACAGTACTCCTTATGAGAGTATAAAACTAATGTGTGTAAACAAAAAGATGGACTCCAATAGTGCAATATTGTATGAACAAACAGCACTTTATTGACAAAAAACTTTGACCATAATACTCACTTTACATTGTGAGTATTATGGTCAAAGTTTTTTGTCAATAAAGTGCTGTTTGTTCATACAATATTGCACTATTGGAGTCCATCTTTTTGTATTCACAGACTGCGCTGTTTTCTGTGGGATTGAAGTTACTGTGTATCAGCTGCAGGACAAGCAGTGTTTTTCAAGTAGCTGCATCTGAGTCTTCAAAAGGGAATCTCCTGACACCATCTTTCAACATTATTAAGACTGTTCTTATTTTGAGTTAACATAAATTTTTGGACTGCTGTCATTTTGGACAATTTACTATCAGCATAATATCTTCATTTGTGTAATTTCAATTCGAATTTAGTGCTGTTTATTAACCATTGCCATAATTTTGGTTACACTCTCCCTTATATATATACACATATTTGCTGAGTGATTGTTGCGCTGATTGTTTTTGGTGGTTTGTGTGTAATGTGTGTAAACGTTCATTGCACTCTGTTGTGTTAAGGTATAAATGTGTTTGAGACCAACGGGCAAAAGCTAGCATGATGCTATTAATGCCATAATCATGCTCGGTATTTTTAAACCAAGTTAGGACTAATCCAGATATTATTTGTCAGTGGTTATTATGATAATCAGCAGTAGACAAGGAAGCTGCCGTGTAGAGTTAAAAACAGTGTTAGAATAACATAATAATACTCTAATCACGCTTGGTGCATAAGATTGAACTACAAAAGTTATATTGAAAACTGCGTAAATATCGGCACCTACATACTACTTCTGGTCAGCAGACTATAGAACGTCGGTAATTTACACTGTTATAGATAAATATGCAGGGGCGCAACCACCATAAGTATTTATTGCCGTATTGTTAGTCTCACCCTCTCACTCTTTTATTCTGTTAGTAAGATAAATGCACATTCACACTGGATCGGTTATTGAGAGAAAAACACATTCACACTCGATCAAGTGGTAACAGCTTGCTCTGATAGAGATTGTGTGTTGTGAATAACTGAATATTCAGGATCGATAATCGTGCTGTTGTATGCTTTGAATATGAGAACGTGAAAATGACAATTGCCGTAATGATGTTAGTAACAATGTCTCACTCAGGCATTGAGACAAATATATTTCGCTCTATATCAAGTAATACAGACATCCCAACCTGCAAAAACTCATTTCAGGGAGGTGGCTTCACCCGCTACTGCAATGCCATCACCCCCCCAGTTATATATTGGACACCTTGAAACCCTAAATAAGATAGAGACTTATCATTAAAGTAGCTTCCCACTAAAGTCACATTAAAAAAGTAGCTTTATTGCACAACCACATACAACAAACCTATTTTTCACTGATCGTACGCTTGTTGAATGCTTAAATATTTTAGAATACAAAGTTTAATTATGTGCAGTAAATAAGGTAGTATTTGTGTTTTAATTTTATTAAAATCAGTGGGGGCTTTTTGGTTACTGATGTATGCTTTAAGGGTTCTATAACATCCCAGCAACTAAAGGCATTCCTTAAAGAAACACTTTTCCGGATTTGGGCCACATTGGATCATGGTACTTGGAGTTTCAGGGAGATTGCATTCCATTTGCTGGCATCAGTGAGTCGCTATTACAATTAGGGAGACTCCCTGAACTTCAGGGAGAGTTGGGATGTCTGGTAATAACAACTGTTATGATATTAGTTTGCCATTTTAAGTAACTACCCATTAGTGAAATTATACTACAGTAATATTCGGTAGCTTAAGACTTACTAAAAACACAGGAGATCCTAGGACTCCTCACCATTGCCCTAGGGTCCCTAACATGTTTCGCCACAAAAATGGCTTTTTCAAAGGTAAACGCACTGCGCTGTTGTCGGATATTTAAGGCCGTTTGTAACGCCCCCAATAGGCGTGTATGTGTCGACTGACCAGTCTGGTATTCGTTTTTCAGACGACTTATAAGGTTTAATTTACCTTAAATGTTCTATTTATATACGCATAATAACGGAGCTCTAAGATGCCTTTTAACATAATATCAGTAAATGTTAACTCTGAGTAACTTATATCCAACCAATGGGCAGTGTGTGTATATCTCATCAATATAAATAATCTGAATCATAAGGGTAGTTTGTTCTAAATACAGTCACCAATGATTAGACAGCAATTTTATCACCACCTTATAACATAATAGACAACATATAGTAATAAAGATATCAGTGTTTGCATTTAAGTTATGTTCTACATCCTTATGTTCATTTTAAATGTTCATTTTACTTTCAACATGACAGCAAACAGTTAACTGTCATACGTTCTAATCCACCCTCTTCTGACATAATAGAATAGTTTTGTATGTGATTGATTAGTCGACACATACACACATATTGGGTGCGTTACAAACGGCCTTAAATATCCGACAACAGCGCAGCGCGTTTACCTTTGAAAAAGCCATTTTTGTGGCGAAACATGTTAGGGACGCTAGGGCAATGGTGAGGAGTCCTAGGACTTCCTGTGTTTTTAGTAAGTCTTAGGCTACTGAATATTACTGTAGTATAATTTGACTAATGGGTAGTTACTTGGCAAAATAATATCATAACAGTTGTTATTACTTGATATAGAGCGAAATATATTTGTCTCAATGCCTGAGTGAGACATTGTTACTAACATCATTACGGCAATTGTCATTTTCACGTTCTCATATTCAAGCATACAATAGCACGATTATCGATCCTGAATATTCAGTTATTCACAACACACAATCTCTATCAGAGCAAGCTGTTACCACTTGATCGAGTGTGAATGTGTTTTTCTCTCAATAACCGATCCAGTGTGAATGTGCATTTATCTTACTAACAGAATAAAAGAGTGAGAGGGTGAGACTAACAATACGGCAATAAGTACTTATGGTAGTTGCACCCCTGCATATTTATCTATAACAGTGTAAATTACCGACGTTCTATAGTCTGCTGACCAGAAGTAGTATGTAGGTGCCGATATTTACGCAGTTTTCAATATAACTTCTGTAGTTCAATCTTATGCACCAAGTGTGATTAGAGTATTATTATGTTATTCTAACACTGTTTTTAACTCTACACGGCAGCTTCCTTGTCTACTGCTGATTATCATAATAACCACTGACAAATAATATCTGGATTAGTCCTAACTTGAGTTAAAAATACAGAGCATGATTATGGCATTAATAGCATCATGCTAGCTTTTGCCCGTTGGTCTCAAACGCTTTTATACCTTAACACAACAGAGTACAATGAACGTTTACACACATTAGTTTTATACTCTCATAAGGAGTACTGTGGTGGAATATGTACATGCCGATTTGTGTGTAATATAGCACTTGGCAACAATTAGAGTGATTCAATATCTCAGCACTCCGCATCAGACTCCTATTACCCTTACATTTGCATAAGTGTTATAACAGCTGACTGTAGATGAGTTCTATATATTTATTCTGTTCTATAAGTACAACACATACGATAAATGTGAGAGTTGTTTGCTAAACACTAATTGTATTACCAGACAATTTTGTCTCTCAACAATTGACGGAATAAGATCGTCAGAGATATTACTCATTAAGCCGGTTACATGTGAATCAACTATGTGTAATTTCATAACAGGTGTTACACGTAACATTATTATTATGTCTATCAAAACTATGATATGACATTTACAAGTATAATGCAGTACATCTGTTATTCATTACCTTTAGTGTCAGAAATTCCTTTTTCTGTGTACGACACTATTTAATCATAAGCAGTAGTCGTTGATTTGCTGTATACCGGAATATCTTGACGCAACCTTTTAAGATATAATATCTTCATGATGGCCAATCTTATCCTATAAACCATTATTAGGAGTAATAATAGGTTGAGTCACTATTATATTATTGGGATATTTTCTTACTTGACATTAATAGCCTAATATGTTTATGGCACTTTTGTAACTATAGTAGCTCTATACCTTAGTATTACAACATCAAACAGTGTATTTAACACTAATATTTTAGGAGTACAATACTGGTGTCATACACTATTGGCAATTTATTGTTAGTAATCAACTGTAGGTGTTATACAATTTATATAGTATCTTACATATATTTCTATATATTACAAGAACTACCCGGTATATATATATACACAATCACTACAATCGGTACCTAAGAGTGTTTTTAATTCTTTATCCTATTTTATTTTTACCCCAATAAAAGTTATATTTTAAATTTATTTAGTCTTGTCTCCCCCTTTTCTATTCTTCACGAATAGTTTAGTGATAAGCCAGTTCCATCACTAAATTCTAACTAGACCTAGGAGTGCTATAAGTGTATTCTTTTTCTCTTTTTGTATCTAATCAGATTGTGAAGGTTCTTATTTTGAAGCTAGAATCATTTCAGTTAAAGGGACAGTAAACCCCCCAAAAATATTTCATGATTCAGATAGAGAATACAATTTTAAACAACTTTCTAATTTACTTCTGTTATCTAATTTGCTTCATTCTCTTGGTATTCTTTGCTGAAAAGCATATCTAGATAGGCTAAGTAGCTGGTGATTGGTGGCTGCACATAGATGCCTCATGTGATTGGCTCACCCATGTGCATTGCTATTTTCTAAACAAATTATATCTAAAAAATGAAGCAAATTAGATAATAGAAGTAAACAGGAATGTTGTTTAAAATTGTATTCTCTATCTGAATCACAAAAGAAAAATTTTGAGTTTAATGTCCCTTTAAGGGGAATTTTAAGGAGCTGTTACTGTATTTCCTAAAATAACCTTGCCTGTTTCCCATGATATCAATCCATTGAGGTATTAATAAAATATATAGGGAAATATTTATGTGTGTCTGTGTAGTTTTGCATGTTCGTGTGTGTGTCAGTCTGCATATGTAAATTGAAGGAAAATTCAGACTCTGGCAAAAATGTTCACAAACTTCACAAATGTAACTTGTCCAATTCAGAAATAGATAATAAAGTAATAGGCATCAAGAAAAAAACTGTTTGTTTCTATTTGCCGGGAATTTTTGAGCAACATTTATTTCTTCTCTTTTTTTGTTTTTGAAGTCTCCAGATATCTGTTACTTTAATGCATACTAGGCAAAAGAAAAGCTTTAGTTGACTGTTTGCATGGAAACATATTTTCTAGCATGTTTAAATAGTTATATTTCATATTCATGGTCTACAATTTTTTAAATGTGTCTGTACTTTTAAGGGCAGATTAGTGTCAAGTCTTTCTCTTCTCTTTCTGGTTTTCATGAGGTCCATGTTTTATGAAGGAAATTAACTTGCAGCTCATGGTCTTATTATCGTTTGCCTAATTAAAAAAAATGCATTCTGATTGATCTTTCTTTTTGTGACCAAACAACTTATGTAGCAAATAAGCAAGAGATTGGGAATAGCTGAAAACAAATTTAATCCCTTGAGCATCATGTTTTTAGTAGCTTTAATGTGTGTGATGTTATGACCCTGTAGGAGTTAGATAATAGTAATCACTCACACAACATATATATAGTATGCATACATAGCTAGTATAGTACACATATCACATAAAAACATATATATGCCTTTAGAAAATGTTACACTGGTATTTAACTCTGCTGTTCTGTTGTTAAGCAGTGTTATTATCTAGAAAGAGTGGGATGTCACATTCCAAAGTAGATAGGGCTACCACTAGGTAAGAGAAAATTTGATTGTTATGAGAACATTTTTTGCTAAACGCTCAATACATTAATTAATATGCTTGACATAACTTTAGAGGCACCTGCTAAAATGTAGTTTAATTATTAGAATTGCTAAGAGGGGGGAGCAGAAGAGTTTTTGGTGACATCTTATAGAGAAGCTTCAAACATAGCACCTGTGAAATCTGGTGCATGTGTCCCACTAAATGACGACTCTGAATGTAGCTGCACTTCTTTGCCTGTGCTCCATTGTACACTGATATTAATGCCCTTTCTGAAACCCAAAGATAAGTAATGCATTTATAGTTTAATCACTGCTGATTACTGATTACTGATTTATGATGTTGTAATAAGTTAATAATAAATACTGTTATTATTATACTGCATTCTTGTGTGCGAGTTTTCCTTTTCCAGTACTATTGTGAGACCTAGTTTGTGATTGCCCCAGCTCTAGGACATAGAAGACCCTTTGGTGCAGTAAAAAGTTAAGGACATATACCAAACATACCTTGTTGCAGGGCTACTATGATACATATGTGGAAACCTTCCAAATATAAATCCCTAGTGTAGCAATGATAACATCAAAGGGACAGAAAAAAAAATGATCAGTACAATAATAGTTATCACTGATAACAAACTGGGGGTTGACATTATTCACAACTCTTAAAGCATGCAAAGGAGGAACTTTGCATATCTGGAACATGCTGCTATATCAGCAGTGGGTTCCATGAATTAAATAAGTTAAAGCTGAAGCAAAGATAACTTTTAAAATAAATATGTTTTGCACATAGTAATGTATTGCAAACATGTACTGTTGTTCTTTATAAATTTAGCATTTATGTCCATCTGGGATACTTATGTCTATCTTTAAATGTTCAAGCATATCTGAATTTAGGCAGCCAGTCTTGTGCTGGTACCCCTGCTACATGTACAACTCTTGTTGACATCAGCACAAGGGTCTTATGGTGTATGGATTTATTTTAGGTCAAGAAAGACATACAGTTTAATTTTCTTACTTATGTATTACTCCAGACCTGGCATATAACGGGTGAAGGTATTGGGCTTCTTTTATAAAGCTGTGGAGACTACTTTAAATCACTTGCAGTGAAAGAGGCAGGGCTCATAAGACCATGGCTTCCTAACCTCTCTGCCACTTCAGAGGTGGTGGAGTTAAATTACCCTGAGCTTCTTCATCCTGGGTGATTGACAGGTCCCTGGTCTTGTTGCAAATTTGGATGGACAAGTTCCCTAATGGGGAACATTGTCCTCCCTCCATTGATATAGCTTTTACATCAACCCTGGGCTAGAAAGCCAAGTGACCACTCATTGGAAACAGGAGATTCACCTTTTTTAATTTAGTGGTAAATTAATTTTGGCTAAGACAGTTTCACAGATTTAAGCCTCCTTCATTTAATCCTTTAAATATTTACTGTCTAAAAGATAAGAAAAATTCCTTTTTTCATACTGGCCATGCAATAATCAGAGGGTCGAGTGACCCATCATTTAGAATTAGTCTTTGCAATGGAGGGTCATCTGTCCCTCTAAGTTACACAGTGTCTGAGTTAAGGGCTCTTTTACTACCTCTCTCTATGATCAGATTCTAGACATTTGCACAAGCCGGGGGGGCATTTGACTTCTTTAGCCCCTGTGGATATGGATAGTCACCAGATATTTCAATATCATTCAAAGTAAACAAGAAACAGCCTATGTTATTTTATCAAGTTTAATTAAAATGCTTAGATATTCATTCTAAATTGCTTAGATATTCCTTCTAAATTTTAGATGTAATTTGTTTCACATTGATGCTTTGTTATGGTCAGTTAGAGCAAATAATATTCTACCCAGATCATTTTAGATATCTTAAAATATTTTAACTGTAAATGTATGGCTGAATGGACTGAACAAATGTAATTAACTAATGTTATTAGAATGGAATTACAGCCTTTGTTTGGAAATGCAGTTGTGAATATAAATGATAAGTAAATACTGCAGAATATGAGTGTTAAACATTTTACCTGCAGAGTAATTAAAATAAATACAGAGAAAAGGGGCTAATTTATATTATGTATCTCATGTGTACATGTTATTCAGTGTTTAATTATTTGTCATGTATCAGATTTTAGTTAACAGTTATGAAGCATGGCTAGTACTGTCTGCAAACGAATGATTTAGTGAATAATGCAATTGTCACGGCATTGTTAATTCAGTTCTTGTTCCTGCCTGAGCCATATACACTTCTGGAATACAGGTCAAAAAAGTCACTCATTTTTCTTTTCAGGATGAAAAATATGTCTTATTATATATATATATATATATATATATATATATATATATATATATATATATTATATTCACTGTTAGAAAAAAAAAGATCACAATAAAAATGTATTGTTTAATATGCATTTACGTCATATCCATGAGTCAGGTGACCTAAAAATACTGGGTATTTTTAAATGAATAAGGGTACTAGAATCAATATCTCATTGTAAAACAAACTCTAAGCAATAAATAAATAAGAATGATATACTCTGATTATATTTCAGCAAGACTGAAAGGTTTATCGTTGAGACAGCTGCTGTTTTACTGGATTTTTGTTAGCCAAAAGGAAAACTAATTCTAGGAGAAATGTATTATTTACTATGTGCAGGTTAAAAACATTTTATGATAGGCTTGAATTTAAGGTTATACACTCTAAGAATTATTTTAGATCATGGTTTGATTATTATCCATATACTATTTAGATTGCATAACTATAGAATCCAATTGAAAACAAAATGCCTTATAAAACATTAGTAAATGCTGTGAATTCCATTGTAATTTGTTTGTAACGTTTGTACACCATATAAAAACCTTTTTTGAGCTTAAGCTGGTCTGAACTTAATACAGATTCTTTAATTACTAATATATATTTTCTACATCAGTCACTTGTTTGAAAGATCTTTTGAGGGTATTTTAATACAATGTTTGTCAACCCCTTGACCCTGGATAAGCTGTGTACCAAAAAATAGCCCACAGGGTAACTGGGAGATAGCCCTTTCTGTGATATTGTGCAAATACAAAAAATATACCAAATATCACAATAATAAAAATAAGTGAAATAAATGTGATAATAAAATAAAAAGGTGAACCATAAATTAAAAGTTCATATGTAAGGATATATTCGTTCCTTTGGGATATGTATCCTCACTCCTCTGTGATCCTCCGTGTGTTCTCAAGAAAAAAGAAACAAAATATGCAATATAGTGTAACTCTATAACCACTTGAAATGAAATAGTTCTGCTTTTATGACGAGTGATTACTCACATTTGTTGGAGCTTATGACCAAGCTCAGGGAAATGCGCACTCGCACTTTATACTGGTGGGAAAACAGTACTCTCAGGCAAATCTCTTAAAACAAATATTTATTTAAAATACATAAAAAGCATCACAAATGCCCCCAAGACACCTATTACAAAGGGTAAATGAGTAATAGTAATTGTAAAATTACTCAAAAGAGCTGGTGCAAGTCCTGGATGGAGATGAATGGAAAACAGAACCTTAACCGCTAAATCCAACACCTCACAATGCCAGTATAGAACACTCCTCCCCCAGGTGCACAGGCAGATGTAAAGACACACAAGAGAGTGTCAATTCCGACGTACGTTTCGCTAGATCAGCTTTTTCAAGGAATAATGTGCGCATGTCTGTGAGTCCTTTTAAACCTCTAATTGATGACAAACCGGAAGTATGAAGCCGTTTACTCCATCTTGAAAATGGGCATCAAGTTTGAGGTATAGCCATAATAACAGTTTCTGCCATTGAATTGGATCACTTTTGGGTTATCGATCATCATGAATTTTTGTTACATATATGTATAATGGTTAAGGCAAAACAGCGTATTGCATTAATAGGTTTACACAAAATGATATGTATCTTAATATTGTTTAAAATGTAAATGGGAACGTTAATATAACGCTCCGTAAAATACTAATATTTTCTTTCTACTTTTTATTTTCTAGGAGTTCTGTCATAGATAAATAACTTAATTCCCCAAATATTATCTTGGAATTTCTATGTTCAAACCCCAAGTCTTTTCTTTGAACTTATACATATATATGTTTTCTGACACATTTTGTTATTTCGAACCTTATTTATGGCTTCGCATTTATGTTATATAACAACATGTGTATGCTTATTTTGTTCTCTATATGTCAACAATATCATCTCATGTTTCTTCTGTATAAAGCCAAATAAATACACTGTATGGCCGGTTCTCTCCTACATATACTGTTTGGGGGTTCTTTATCTGTGTATTCACTATACACAAACATACTTTGCTATCATTTAAAGGTAACAATGTATCTATGGTATAACCAAAGTTAAGCCTACTACTTGCCGATGAACAACTGTTATATAAATGCACTATTAAGTTTGTTTATTTGTGCAAATGAATATCTATTGCCCTATTTTATACAGAGAATGTATTATTCATAGTTATTAAACCTTTCTTTTCAATTTCCTGACACATAGATATGTACCATTACAGCCAAATAAGGATTATAATGCTGTGCACAGAAAATATTTTTCACAGAAAGTGATGAATTTCAAAATCTTTATTTAGTCCATTAGGTATGAAGCTGTCCATAATGTGTATCCACTTCATCTATAACTGACCCAGACTATTTTGAGTATCACCTCCCCTCCAATTTTGTTCCACTCTTCTAATAATGAATAATACATTCTCTGTATAAAATAGGGCAATAGATATTGATTTGCACAAATATACAAACTTAATTGTGCATTTATATAACAGTTGTGCATCGGCAAGTAGTAGGCTTAACTTTGGTTATACCATAGATACATTGTTACCTTTAAATGATAGCAAAATATGTTTGTGTATAGTGAACACACAGATAAAGAACCCCCAATCAGTATATGTAGGAGAGAACCGGCCATACAGTGTATTTATTTGGCTTTATACAGAAGAAACATGAGATGATATTGTTGACATATAGAGAACAAAATAAGCATACACATGTTGTTATATAACATAAATGCGAAGCCATAAATAAGGTTCGAAATAACATAATGTGTCAGAAAACATATATATGTATAAGTTCAAAGAAAAGACTTGGGGTTTGAACATAGAAATTCCAATATAATATTTGGGGAATTAAGTTATCTATGTCATAATTCCTAGAAAATAAAAAGTAGAAAGAAAATATTAGTATTTTACGGAGCGTCATATTAACGTTTTCATTTACATTTTAAACAACATTAAGATACATATCATTTTGTGTAAAACTATTAATGCAATACGCTGTTTTGCCTTAACCATTATACATATATGTAACAAAAATTCATGCTGATCGATAACTAAAAAGTGATCCAATTCAATGGCAGAAACTGTTATTATGGCTATACCTCAAACTTGATGCCCATTTTCAAGATGGAGTAAACGGCTTCATACTTCCGGTTTGTCATCAATTAGAGGTTTAAAAGGACTCACAGACATGCGCACTTTATTCCTTGAAAAAGCTGATCTAGCGAAACGTACATCGGAATTGACACTCTCTTGTGCGTCTTTACATCTGCCTGTACACCTGGGGGAGGAGCGTTCTATACTGGCATTGTGAGGTGTTGGATTTAGCGGTTAAGGTTCTGCGTTTCCATCCATCTCCATCCAGGACTTGCATCCGCTCTTTTGAGTAATTTTACAATTACTATTACTCATTTACCCTTTGTAATAGGTGTCTTGGGGGCATTTGTGATGCTTTTTATGTATTTTAAATAAATATTTGTTTTAAGAGATTTGCCTGAGAGTACTGTTTTCCCACCAGTATAAAGTGGGAGTGCGCATTTCCCTGAGCTTGGCCATAAGCTCCAACAAATGTGAGTAATCACTCGTCATACAAGCAGAACTATTTCATTTCAAGTGGTTATAGAGTTACACTATGTTGCATATTTTGTTTCTTTTTTCTTGAGAACACACAGAGTATCGCAGAGGAGTGAGGAGACATATCCCAAAGGAATGAATATATCCTTACATATGAACTTTTAATTTATGGTTCACCTTTTTATTTTATTATCATATTGTGCAAATTTATTTTGTTGTGCAACTCACTTGTGAGTATAGATACCATATGATACTAATTACTGTTTTTAAAAACACTGTATACACTATGTGGCATCTACTTGCCTGAGTTTTATTTACAGTGGGATTATGCTTTAAATAAGTAGCAAAAGTGAAGCCATATTGTAGTGAATGAAGGATTTATTATGCAGCATTTTTCATTACAAAAACTGGTTTAGTGTAACCTATTTTTTCTTCAAGAAAGGATATCAAGAGAATGAAGCAAATTAGATAATACAATTAAATTGGATAGCTTTTTAAAAATGTTTTCTCTATTTGAATAATGGAAAAAAATGGTTTCATGTCCCTTTCCAGAGGATTGTACACTCATAGGGCTAGATTTATTAAGCTACGAATACAGCTGTTTCCGCACGAGCCTTCAAGCTCGCCGGAAACAAAAGATAAGAAGCAGCGGTCATAAGACCAATGCTCCTTAACTCATCCGTCACCTCTGAGGTGTCGGACAGCAATCATCCTGATACGATTGGGATGATTGACACCTCCTGCAAGCTGCCGATTGGCCGCAAATGTGCAGGGGGCGGCATTAAAAAAAGCATTTCACTGCAAATGCTTGTGCAATGTTAAATGCCAACAGCCTATGCTGTCTGCATTTAGCGATGTTGGGCAGACATGATCCGCTACAGCAGATCATGTCTGCCCGACAGTTAATAAATCTACCCCATAAGATCTACATCTCATTTGGTCAGTTAAAAAAGGATTAGCAGGTATTACTTCTACTACTGCTACTACCAGGTCAGACATGAAATAAAAAGCAGTCTTGGAAAAATTGAAGACAAGCCCTATTTTCTATTGAGTCCGTAGAATGCACACGCCTAATTTTTCAGGATTACTGAGAAACTCCTTCCACCAATATTTTTTTTCCAGAATTAAAATATATTAGTTTGTAATACAAAATACAAGATTGTTGTTATATAGGCACCCTAAAATACTATTTCATCCATAAGTCCCTTTCACGGTGTAAAAAGGATTATCCACAGTGTGATCTGGAGAAAATACTCAAAACAGTGGGGCCTATATATCAAGCTCCGAATGGAGCTTGACGGCCCGTGTTTCTGGCGAGTCTTCAGACTCGCCAGAAACACAACTTATGGAGCAGCGGTCACAAAGACCGCTGCTCCATAACCCTGTCCGCCTGCTCAGATTGACACCCCCTGCTGGCTGACGATTGGCCACGTGTCTGCAGGGGGCGGCGTTGCACCAGCAGCTCTTGTGAGCTGCTGGTGCAATGCTTAATACGGAGAGCTTATTGCTCTCCGCATTCAGCGATGTCTTGCGGACCCGATCCGCACTTTCGGATCAGGTCCGCAAGACATTTGTTAAATTGGCCTCAGTGTGTCTCACAGTGTGACAACTAGACACATTCAAACATTTAAAAGAGGGCTACTAAAATGGTACATGGTCTAGGAAATACTTTGTGACCTTTATATGTATAGCTCAGAGGAGAAGAGAGGTCATGCAGCTGCATCTTTCCAGCTCCACCCTCCCCTTAAATTGTAGCTGCCCAGCCTCTTTTTTTGTTGTCCAATGGAAAATCTCCTGGTATCCTGGTAGGCCTATCCAGCCTTGGCTACAAATACTGATGTTACTAGTAATAATAATAATAATACTAATAATACTTTTTTTCTGATGTGTTCTAAAGAAATACAAACTATATGTGCTTTTAGCTAGATGTTTAAAGAAAATATGTGATTACCTGTCATATTTTAATAAATAAAAAGTCAGAGAAATTGTAAGAAAGGTAGCTTGTTCTTACTCCAAGGAACTTTCAAAAAGTCATGCTTAAGATTGACCTTTTCAGGACAATTTTGAAAGTATGTATTTTATCCAGAGAGTTAGTAAAAAGGCTAAAAAATGCCTTGCACAGAATTTATAGTCCCAGTTTGCCTTTTAGTTGCTGTAATATGAGTGCTTTTGTGAAAAAAGGTTACCAGAATAAAATATTGCTTTTTTAACATAAAAATGCATTTCCCTGATAAAAAGTTTCTATATTTTTTTTATATGTAAATTTAGAGTGAATGTAATACTTGTTGCATATTATTATTGTAGCAGCTGCATTTCCATATCTAATCAGACATTGTGCCCTGTTTTATTAAGGCACTCCATAGCATTATTATAATAACCATATGGCAAAGTGATGCTCCAACTGTCTTGATGCCTTAGAGAATACCATACTCACATACTCTTCATTTGTCTTCATGTGTCATTGCTCAAACCTTTTATGCCTAACATTTTTTTGCTCTTTGTCTTCTTCTGCTTTTGTTCTGGTGTGTGATGTTTAAGGTATAGTTGATTTCCATACTTATTACAATAAGCTTTGCAGTTGTATTTACTAAGGTAGTCATGAGCATGATGAGTGGACATTGGAACCAGCTTCTCATTTGCAAACTCTAGAGTATATTTAACCTTCTTCTGATCAGCCCGGTTGTACTGAGAGGTTGTCCTTTTAGGGAGGAATACAACTCTCACTTGCAGTTATTAATCCACTAAAGATGCACTACTATGCAGACTCGCCTTCTTCCTAGGGTCACATGACTTTGTCTCATTTTCTAGTTTAACCTCATGCTTGCTGGCACACTTTTCTATAGAATTCCACATGGTTCATCTTTGAGCTACATGCCAGTAGCCTCTTCACATTTCCTGACTGTCCTGCCTGCTTTGTGTCATGTTGCCAATAACATGCATAGGGTGTCATGGCCCTGCAGTGCCAGCATACTGTGCCATTCTGTCCTATGCTTGCATAATGTGTACTGCTGGTTATTACCTATTTATTGCTAGCAGTACCTGTCAAATTTACCAGCATAACTACTTGACTTAGCTCCTTACTGAACTCTGACCTCCTCACTACTTGCCCCTTATATTAAGCACTATTAAAAATGTATAACACACTTTAATATTGGGATATCCTCTAAAATGCCATTTAGATATGTTAAACATTTTAAAAATGTATTTTACATCTCTATAAATTATTCTACATCATCTAAATATCAAACCTAGTAGCCAATGAATAAAAAATAACTTGAAGAAGTAACCTAAGGACATCATACATTTTAAACGTATTCATACCTTAAGGATGGAAGTATAATTCATCATTTAGACCATTGTTTCTAGGGTCTTAAAATTGTAAATTAGTTATAATTCTGTATATAACATTTTTTCCATAATCTCTCTTCTTATTTAATCATTCAGATCCTTTTTTACACCCCTGTATAACACCACTTTAGGGTTTTGATTATGTGTTTATTTAAAGTGTTGGGATAAAAAAAGTTTTTCCAACATAAATACACATGAATACACATAAATACATATGAATACACATAAATACATATGAATACACATATATACACATACTATACACACCTATATATACACACTACCAGCAAAAATAGATTATGATTCACTGAAGGCTCAGATGATGGTTAATATTTTTATTAGCAATAAAATATTTCTTAATTAAGGTAATGTTAATGTTTTTTATACATAATGCTATTGCATTGAATGTAAATATAACTATTATATGCACTGAGAAACAAAGAAATAAGTGTATCTCACTTTGTTGCTATATTCGCTTTATTGCCGTGGTTTGGAACCGAACCTGCAATATCTCTAAGGTTCACCTGTATATGCACACACCCACATATACATTTACTGGCCACTTTATTAGGTACACCTTGATAGTATCGGGTTTAACCCCCTTTTGCCTTCAGAACTGCCTTAATTCTTTGTGGCATAGGTTCAACAAGGTGTTGGAAACATTCCTCAGACATTTTGGTCCATATTGACATGATATCATCACACAGTTGCTTCAGATTTGTCAGATGCACATCCATGATGTGAATCTTCCGTTCCACCACATCCCAACGTTGTTCTATTGGATTGAGATCTGGTGACTGTGGAGGACTTTGGAATACAGTGAACTCATTGTCATGTTCAAGAAACCAGTTTGAGATCATTTGAGCTTTGTGACTTGGATCATTACCCTGCTGGATGTAGCCATACACTGTAGTCATAAATGGATGTATATGGTCAGCAACAATACTCAGGTAGGCTGCAGTGTTTAAACGATGCTCAATTGGTACTAAGGGGCCCAAAGTGTGCAAGAAAATATCCCCACACCATTACACCACTACCACCAGCCTGAACTCTTGAAACAAGGCAGGATGGGTGCATGCTTTTATGTTGCTTACGCCCAATTCTGACCCTACCATCTGAATGTCACAGCTGAAATTCGAGACTCATCAGACCAGGCAACGTTTTTTCCAATCTTCTATTGTCCAAATTTGGTGAGCCTGTACAAATTGTAGCCTCAGTTTTCTGTTCTTAGCTGACAGGAGTGGCACCTGGTGTTGTCTTCTGCTGCTGTAGCCCATCTGCTTCAAGGTTCAACTGAACTTCAGCAAGTCATCTTCACCATGTAGAGATGCCTAAATGCATTGAGTTGCTGTCAGGTGATTGGCTGATTAGCAATTTGTGTTATCAAGCAATTGAAGAGATGTACCTAATAAAGTGGCCGTTTAGTGTATGTATATATACAGGGAGTGCAGAATTATTAGGCAAGTTGTATTTTTGAGGATTAATTTTATTATTGAACAACAACCATGTTCTCAATGAACCCAAAAAACTCATTAATATCAAAGCTGAATATTTTTGGAAGTAGTTTTTAGTTTGTTTTTAGTTATAGCTATTTTAGGGGGATATCTGTGTGTGCAGGTGACTATTACTGTGCATAATTATTAGGCAACTTAACAAAAAACAAATATATACCCATTTCAATTATTTATTTTTACCAGTGAAACCAATATAACATCTCAACATTCACAAATATACATTTCTGACATTCAAAAACAAAACAAAAACAAATCAGTGACCAATATAGCCACCTTTCTTTGCAAGGACACTCAAAAGCCTGCCATCCATGGATTCTGTCAGTGTTTTGATCTGTTCACCATCAACATTGCGTGCAGCAGCAACCACAGCCTCCCAGACACTGTTCAGAGAGGTGTACTGTTTTCCCTCCTTGTAAATCTCACATTTGATGATGGACCACAGGTTCTCAATGGGGTTCAGATCAGGTGAACAAGGAGGCCATGTCATTAGATTTTCTTCTTTTATACCCTTTCTTGCCAGCCACGCTGTGGAGTACTTGGACGCGTGTGATGGAGCATTGTCCTGCATGAAAATCATGTTTTTCTTGAAGGATGCAGACTTCTTCCTGTACCACTGCTTGAAGAAGGTGTCTTCCAGAAACTGGCAGTAGGACTGGTAGTTGAGCTTGACTCCATCCTCAACCCGAAAAGGCCCCACAAGCTCATCTTTGATAATACCAGCCCAAACCAGTACTCCACCTCCACCTTGCTGGCGTCTGAGTCGGACTGGAGCTCTCTGCCCTTTACCAATCCAGCCACGGGCCCATCCATCTGGCCCATCAAGACTCACTCTCATTTCATCAGTCCATAAAACCTTAGAAAAATCAGTCTTGAGATATTTCTTGGCCCAGTCTTGACGTTTCAGCTTGTGTGTCTTGTTCAGTGGTGGTCGTCTTTCAGCCTTTCTTACCTTGGCCATGTCTCTGAGTATTGCACACCTTGTGCTTTTGGGCACTCCAGTGATGTTGCAGCTCTGAAATATGGCCAAACTGGTGGCAAGTGGCATCTTGGCAGCTGCACGCTTGACTTTTCTCAGGTCATGGGCAGTTATTTTGCGCCTTGGTTTTTACACACGCTTCTTGTGACCCTGTTGACTATTTTGAATGAAACGCTTGATTGTTCGATGATCAGGCTTCAGAAGCTTTGCAATTTTAAGAGTGCTGCATCCCTCTGCAAGATATCTCACTATTTTTTACTTTTCTGAGCCTGTCAATTCCTTCTTTTGACCCATTTTGCCAAAGGAAAGGAAGTTGCCTAATAATTATGCACACCTGATATAGGGTGTTGATGTCATTAGACCACACCCCTTCTCATTACAGAGATGCACATCACCTAATATGCTTAATTGGTAGTAGGCTTTCGAGCCTATACAGCTTAGAGTAATACAACATGCATAAAGAGGATGATGTGGTCAAAATACTCATTTGCCTAATAATTCTGCACTCCCTGTATAGCTGAACACAAAACCGGCACTCGCTGGTCTTTCCAAAAAAATCTTATACTATGAAAGTAGAAAGTAGTGACGTTTCGGGGACAAAGTATCCCCTTTCTCAGACCATGTTACTATATATATATTTAAATATTTAATTAATTTAAATATATATTCCTAAGTATATATATATATATATTTATAAAAAAAAAATATATATATATATATACATATATACAGGGAGTGCAGAATTATTAGGCAAATGAGTATTTTGACCACATCATCCTCTTTATGCATGTTGTCTTACTCCAAACTGTATAGGCTCGAAAGCCTACTACCAATTAAGCATATTAGGTGATGTGCATCTCTGTAATGAGAAGGGGTGTGGTCTAATGACATCAACACCCTATATCAGGTGTGCATAATTATTAGGCAACTTCCTTTCCTTTGGCAAAATGGATCAAAAGAAGGACTTGACAGGCTCAGAAAAGTCAAAAATAGTGAGATATCTTGCAGAGGGATGCAGCACTCTTAAAATTGCAAAGCTTCTGAAGCGTGATCATCGAACAATCAAGCGTTTCATTCAAAATAGTCAACAGGGTCGCAAGAAGCGTGTGTAAAAACCAAGGCGCAAAATAACTGCCCATGAACTGAGAAAAGTCAAGCGTGCAGCTGCCAAGATGCCACTTGCCACCAGTTTGGCCATATTTCAGAGCTGCAACATCACTGGAGTGCCCAAAAGCACAAGGTGTGCAATACTCAGAGACATGGCCAAGGTAAGAAAGGCTGAAAGACGACCACCACTGAACAAGACACACAAGCTGAAACGTCAAGACTGGGCCAAGAAATATCTCAAGACTGATTTTTCTAAGGTTTTATGGACTGATGAAATGAGAGTGAGTCTTGATGGGCCAGATGGATGGGCCCGTGGCTGGATTGGTAAAGGGCAGAGAGCTCCAGTCCGACTCAGACGCCAGCAAGGTGGAGGTGGAGCACTGGTTTGGGCTGGTATCATCAAAGATGAGCTTGTGGGGCCTTTTCGGGTTGAGGATGGAGTCAAGCTCAACTCCCAGTCCTACTGCCAGTTTCTGGAAGACACCTTCTTCAAGCAGTGGTACAGGAAGAAGTCTGCATCCTTCAAGAAAAACATGATTTTCATGCAGGACAATGCTCCATCACACGCGTCCAAGTACTCCACAGCGTGGCTGGCAAGAAAGGGTATAAAAGAAGAAAATCTAATGACATGGCCTCCTTGTTCACCTGATCTGAACCCCATTGAGAACCTGTGGTCCATCATCAAATGTGAGATTTACAAGGAGGGAAAACAGTACACCTCTCTGAACAGTGTCTGGGAGGCTGTGGTTGCTGCTGCACGCAATGTTGATGGTGAACAGATCAAAACACTGACAGAATCCATGGATGGCAGGCTTTTGAGTGTCCTTGCAAAGAAAGGTGGCTATCTTGGTCACTGATTTGTTTTTGTTTTGTTTTTGAATGTCAGAAATGTATATTTGTGATTGTTGAGATGTTATATTGGTTTCACTGGTAAAAATAAATAATTGAAATGGGTATATATTTGTTTTTTGTTAAGTTGCCTAATAATTATGCACATTAATAGTCACCTGCACACACAGATATCCCCCTAAAATAGCTAAAACTAAAAACAAACTAAAAACTACTTCCAAAAATATTCAGCTTTGATATTAATGAGTTTTTTGGGTTCATTGAGAACATGGCTGTTGTTCAATAATAAAATTAATCCTCAAAAATACAACTTGCCTAATAATTCTGCACTCCCTGTATTTAAAAATATTAAATATATTTATATAATTATTTAAAAAATAAAAAGATTTTCTTCTATGTGAAGAACATTAGAATGTAAAACCTTCTAGTTTAACACTGTAGGTGTAATGCATTGTCAGGTTAGAGTGCTAGCGGTAAGTGTTGAGGTTTTTAATTAATGCACTCCATTGAAGTCTAGGGGGAGAAGTTAGCACGGTCGACACATCCGAAGTCTTGAAGTTATGGTGCACTGTGTTTCGCTTGCGCACAAACATTTTTCATTCAAAATGCTAAATTATCCACGCATGTGAAAAGTTTACTTCCAGTGGTGTTTGCACATGAGTGAAAATACTAAATAGAGCGTCACTGTAATCTATCTCATAGGAAGGTACACTAGCATTGATGGGTACACATCTTTTGTGTGAGGCATTAAATCCCTTTTTCTGGCATATTTTAGCAAATTAAAGTGTTTCATTTTGAATTACAATGTCAAATTAATGTTGACCGGATCTAACAAATTTATTGTAAGTGACTTATTTATAGACCCGTTGGGGCCGAATTATCAAATGGCGGGCTGTAGCGAATCATGTCTGCCCAACAACGCTAAATGCCGACAGCATACGCGGTCAACATTTAACATTGCACAAGCAGTTCTGGTGAACTGCTTGTGCAATGCCGCCCCCTGCAGATTTGCGGCCAATCGGCCACTAGCAGGGGGTTTCAATCAACCCGATCGTATTCGATCGGGCTGATTGCTGTCCGCCGCTTCAGAGGCGGCGGACAAGTTAAGGAGCAGAGTTATTAAGATGGCTGCTTCTTAACTCCTGTTTCCGGCGAGCCTGAAGGCTCTCGCCAAAACAGGGGTATTCAGGGTGATTCGGCCGTTGATAATTCAACCCCATATGTGTTATTTCTATTTCTACTCCCCCTGTATCAGGTGGCAGCCATCAGCCATTCACAAATGCCTATAAAACCTCATTCATATCCCCCTTATTAAGGCAATGGTCTCCATAAAATAACATACAAACTGGTGAGATTGGAGATACTGAATAGGTTGGCAAATATGTTTTAAGGAATGCCAGCTGCTGCCATTGTTAACACTGCAGCCCCTGTAAAAGTTTTCTAGAGAAAAGCTTAGTTTTTATTTATTTGTTTTTTTATTTTAAAAAAATAAGAAATCACATTTTTATTCACCCTTAATATAAATTGTCCATTTTTTATCACTGCAAAACACCCAGCATTTATTTTCTACCTGTAGCCAATGTCCAGTCAGGAATTTCTTCCTGGTTTGTCTGGGAGGGTGTTCAGTTAACAGACAGTATTAGCATAAATAGAACTCCTTTACAATATGCCCTTGCTTATTTATTAGCAGTAGCCTGTGAATGTGCAGGTGATGCTTTATTTACTCTTTCTAATCTTTCCAACTTGTTTAGCAGTTCCCAGGAGCGGCTATGGAACAGAATATGTGCCTATCTGCCTGCTTACGTCATTACAGAATTCAGACAGTTAATACCCTCTTTGTATTCCCTGGGTCATTTGCTCACAACCCCAAAAATAAACAGTAACCTGTCAAGAGGAAACACTGAGCAGACAATATATACAATTTACAGTATATACAATATACAACAGCTTCTATACCCAGTGCCTTTCTAAAAGCAGCGCTCATTCCCTGATCTACTTACAAACCAGCAGGAGATGCAACTCTCCTTTCTCTCAGGCTGAGACAGCTGAACCCTGAATTTAAAAGCAACTACATGGCTCAGCGGTCTCCTAGGCAACGGGCAAGCTTGTTAATGCACTGTGCTGAATGCCCGCTGATGGCTAGGGTAATATGCGCATGAGTAGTGGCACCCGGCAGTTGTTCTACTGCCCTTTCTCTTTAGACATTTAAAGATTAAATTCTGAGGGTGGATGAGGGATTTAGCATTTTAATATAAACAATTTCAAAATACAAAAAAATAAATACTAGGTGCCAATTGTGAAATTACAGTATACATGATCTTTTTACGTTTTAAAAAGTTCCAGTGACTGTACACTAGTTTTTTCTTTGCATAAATATTTTGTAGATGATCCATTTATATAGCCCATCTGGGAGTGTTTTTGTAACAATGTATAGTTTTGCTTATTTATTATTAACATTGTGCTGTTTTTAAGACTGCTAACCAAGCCCCAAAGTATCAGATGTAGACCCAGGTCTACAGATTATTGCTGCTATTGTTTGTGTAATGTGTCTTTTCATATGGAAGGAATTGGGGGTTTTCTCTTTTTGCTTTACCAGCCCCTTTCACTAAGTGTCCCAGCCTAACCTCATAAACAGTGCAAAACTAGTAGAGCTTCTAAGTAAGTTTTTAAAAGGTTTTATACTGAATTTGTAGATAAGTTTCTGTGCATATCCTTTATAGAAGTGTCTATAATTATTATTATTATTATTAGTATTATTATTATTATCATTAATTTGTATAGTGCCGCCAAAAAAATAAATACATGTCTATTTCATGAAGTTATATGGAAATTGGTGTACACTGTTCCTTTAAACAGTGACCTTAATTCATAAACTCTTGTGAAGTTACCAAGGGGTCTCGTAAATGTGAAATTTTGTTCACAATTCATGGAGCCTAACTTCACTTGTCTTTTTCAGAATTGCATTGCTGAGGCTTCCTGAAATAATATGTATGGCTATGTGAAGTGTCCATCATACATCAAATTAGAACCCCCAACAACATGAAAAATCAATAATTGCAACCACTACATTTAAAAACAAAAAAAAAAAAAAAACTCTTACAAATGGTTTATGTAAAAGCATTGGTTCTGTCTGTGTTGTATTGTGGTAAATAAGTTTCACTGGATAGAACAAAAATTGTCTCCAGGAACAGGGGGTTGACAGAAGTTTTTACCTACACTTCGGCCCAGCATGCAGAAATCCTAGAAGCTCTATTGTAGCTGTGAAATATGTAATTTCATGGTTGTGTTTCAATGTTTCCGAGCTTACTGAGTTGTTTTTCCTTTTCCTTAATTTCTCTTTAAAGGGTCATGAAACCTATTTTTCATGTTTCAGACGAAGCATACAATTTTGTGTTACTCTCTAGATATCATCAGTTAAAAAGCATACATTGGCAGGTACAGGAGCAGCAGTGTGCTACTGGGAGCTAGCTTCTGATTGGTAGCTGCACATATATGAATCTTGTAATTTTTACACCTGAAGTGCTCAGCTAGCTCCCAGTAGTGCATTTCTACCCATCCTACAAAGCAAGAGTGTATAAATATATATATATATATATATATATATATATATATATATATATAACTCATTGTGTAGTTCATTAACAAATCTAGACAGGCCCAGAGGCTTGTTTTCCCACAGAAACCCTCTGAATTATATTGTTTCCAATGCAGCAAAGGATTCTGGGTAAGATATGCAAATTAAGTACACAATGACACACCTTTTTACTTCAGTCTGCTTTTCAGCAGGTTCCCTTTAAACCAAAGTATCGCTGTTCACACAGCTTATAAACTTAGCTAGGGTTAGTGCAGTGATTCATAACCATCCCAGGACAGACTGTTTCGTGGTTTTTGCCACTCATCAGCTGGGAGAAGGTTAGAATCACTGCTGGGTGAAGTTGATTCCAGGCAGAATACAACAACATTTTAAATTAGGGGGAGATAAAAGGCGAGTTTAAAATCCTCCACTACGCACAAAATATAGAAATATAACTAATTGTGTAGTTCATTAACAAATCTAGACAGGCCCAGAGGCTTGTTTTCCCACAGAAAACCTCCAAATTACATTGTTTCCAATGCAGCAAAGGATTCTGGGTAAGATATGTAAATTAAGTACACAATAACACACCTTTTTTACTTCAGTCTGCTTTTCAGCAGGTTCCCTTTACGCCAAAGTATCACTGTTCACACAGCTTATAAACTTAGCTAGGGTTAGTGCAGTGATTCATAACCATCCCAGGACAGACTGTTTCGTGGTTTTTGCCACTCATCAGCTGGGAGAAGGTTAGAATCACTGCTGGGTGAAGTTGATTCCAGGCAGAATACAACAACATTTTAAATTAGGGGGAGATAAACGGCGAGTTTAAAATCCTCCACTACGCACAAAATATAGAAATATAACTCATTGTATAGTTCATTAACAATAATAATATAATAATAATATAAGCTGTGTGAACATATATATATATACGTATATAGAATATATATCAATTTAAAGCTCCTCTAGTATTGAAATTTCTATGATAGTTTGAATTCCAATTATTTACTGGAACTTTTAATAGAAATAATTGACATTGAATATAACATATAGGTTAGTTACCTTTAAAATAACCTTTTTTTACATTGATTTTCTCTCACCCCCATTTCTTTCTTTATCTTCCTTCTTATTTTTACTTCATCACAAATTTTTAGAATTACCCAATGACACTCCAATTTTTATTACACCATTCACATCACTACGCGACACTTTCAATATCACTTATTTCTTTTTCAACCCTTCACAGTTGGGATTATTTTTGGCTTTTATACAAGCAGATAAACTGTCATAAATCTGATGAAATTTACCCTTGAAATATAAGGCAAAATGTCATTCATAGCCCATGTAATATTATTACTACAACACACACTTTTATAAGTATATGTAGTAATTCGTCCCAAAACTCAAATGTGGAGGATAAACAGCTAGACAGGTACCAATGTGATGACTAATAGTACCCATTCCCATTGTCAAAAGTAATATTTCAATAACAGCCCTGGGAGATGATAGTTATATAGATTATTACTAGTGTATGCAATTAGTTGCCATACATTTAAAATGTGCTAAATACATACTCGCAATTGTACAATTGTACAGGGATCTCTCTGTTCAATCTATTTAAATTACTTAAATGACATGATGAATGGTAAAATGATATTAAACAACAAAGAAAAAAACACAACAAAAACAGTGTGAACCATTCATTAACAGAGTACACTTAACAGATGTATAAACTAAACAATCTACTTATTATCCTCATTTAATCCAATCAATGTTATAAATTCATAAATATTGATTGCCAAGTGGTCCTTCGTTTGTTGTAATGACATCACCATATCGCGTGTGTCAACAGAACCGAGGATGCTTCTGATTTGTCCAGGATTAAAGAAGGGGTGGGGCTTACTCTATAAACACCCGTGGACGCCAGCGTGTGTCACCTTCTGAAAAAGCCATAACTGACACTGCGAAACATGTTAAGGGTGGGTAGTTAAAATACCCAGCAGACTTTAACTTTTTAACTTGGGCAAAGAGATCAGATGTCAACCTTGATGATAACATAAATATTTATTAGTACTTTGTGGATCTGCATTCATTTGTGGATCCTCACATTCAGTCCTTGGCTAAAGCCTGCCGCTTCCACCTTAAAAACATCTCTAAAATTAGACACTTCCTTACACAAGACACAACTAAGATTTTAATCCACTCTCTCATTCTTTCCCGCCTTGATTACTGCAACTCTGTCCTCTCTGGTCTCCCCACCTGTGCCTAGCTCCTTTACAATCCATAATGAATGCCTCTGCCAGACTCATCTTCCTTACACGTCGCTCTTCATCTGCTGCACCTCTCTGCCAATCCCTTCAGTGGCTTCCTATTGCCTCTAGGATCAAACACAAAATTCTCATTCTGACATACAAAGCCCTCAACTGCACTGCTCCCCCCTACATCTCAGACTCTCCCTCCCGTCCCCTTCGCTCTGCTTATGACCTCCTACTCTCCTCCTCTCTTGTCACCTCATCACACTCCCGTTTACAGGACTTCTCAAGACTGGCTCCCATCTTGTGGAACTCTCTGCCTCACTCCACAAGACTCTCTTCTAGTTTTAAAAGCTTCAAGTGCTCCCTAAAGACTCTATTGTTCAGGGATGCATACAACCTACACTAACCTTTCCTAATACCAGTTCCTCTCCTCCATGCTATCCCCTGAACCCCCTTAGCATGTAAGCCTAAGAGTCCAGCTGTTTGTAGATCACCTTCTTAAGAGCTGACTACAACAGTGCAACTCTTGGAAGGGCCCTCTACCCATTTGATCCCTATAATTTTTTTGTTGTACTCCCCCTTTGTTTATAGTGCTGCGGAATCTGTTGGCGCTCTACAAATAACTAATAATAATAATAATAATAATGCTTTCAAATAATCAAATGTAATCACAGCAATAGTGACGTTCCAAACTTGTAATGGCGGCTGCCTAAGGCAACGTTTATAAGAGACGGTTTTATACCCACATCCTACAATTTAGTACAATAAACAACTGACATAGGAACTGTCTTAGTGCCCACTTACATAAAGGCACTCATAATACCAAATACTATTTTAAAATACATAAGCATATCATCACGATTATGAAATAATTGATTTAATTACCCAATAAGCTTCTGATACTGTACAAACTTTTATAGTGTAACATGTTCCAGTAAATAATTGGAATTCATGCTATCATAGAAATTCCAATACTAGAGGAGCTTTAAATTGAGATATATATATATATATATATATATATATATATATAGTCCATGTAGAAAACAAGGTAACAGCACCACAGCACACAATCTTCTTTTAAAGGTGAAAAATCTTTATTTGAGGTTTAGCAACCAGTAAAAAGCGACGTTTCGGACCTACATAGTCCTTAATCATTGCATGATTAAGGACTATGTAGGTCCGAAATGTCGCTTTTTACTGGTTGCTAAACCTCAAATAAAGATTTTTCACCTTTAAAAGAAGATTGTGTGCTGTGGTGCTGTTACCTTGTTTTCTACATGGACTGTATACACTGGAGTTTGGCTGATACTCCTTGGTAACGTGCACACAGGTGGGAAAGAAACTTTACTAAAACCTATGGTGCTGGATTCAACTCACTTACTTCTTATATATATATATATATATATATATATATATATATATATATATATATATTTTTTTTTTTTTTTTTTACTTGCTCTGATTATACTGTGGATGTGAAAGTTTATTGAGAAAAAAATTAGTTACCTGTGTATTTTGTGGATGTGCACATTGTTGCACATAAATCTATTGAAAAACACATTTGTTATTTCTGTAACCACTTTTGCCCTATAATCCCCAATAAACATACTGTGGATGTGTATATTGCTGCACCAATATGGTGGATGTGCACACTGTTGCACATAAATCTATTGAGAAACATATTTGTTACTTTTTTAACAACTTCTGTTTTACTAACTCCAATACATCTTTCTACATCACTATTAGTTTTAAACTCCATCACCCCACTATAGAGAGAGTTAACCAGGGTGATATTAAGTGTACCAAGAAGTTGGTCAGATATAACAGTCTCTGTGACTCTGTACATATTAACCCTTTCCACCAGCGTGCAGTCATTTGATAACGTATTGTTGTAACAGTTTTATATTACTAATAGCGATAGTTTCATTATTGACCATTATTTAATTATAAACCCACTATGCTGTGGTACTCTAAACTAGATAATTCTGCACAGTGATTATCTGATCCCTAGAAGTGCAAAAATATAACAATATGATAATGCATCTTTGAATCTTCTTTGTGGTTTTAAAATTCATATTTTTTGCTTTTTTAATAAGTATCTTTTGAAAGAAAAGTTATATTTTAATACAGAAATTTTTTTCCACCCCTTGAAAAATGATGTCCTTCACATTAGGGGAGACAGACGTGCTTTAAATGTACATACTTTCTAGTCAAGCTTACTTGACTCCACTCTGTATACTGGACAGCACTTGCTTATTGGTGGGTGAATTTATCCACCAATCAGCAAGAACAATCAAGATTGTTCACCAAAAATGGGCCAGCATCTAAACTTACATTCTTGCTTTTCAAATAAAGATACCAAGAGAATGAATAACATTTGATAATAGGAGTAAATTAGAAAGTTGCTTAAAATTCCATCCTCTATCAGAATCAGGAAAGAAAAATATTTGGGTTCAGTGTCTCTTTAATTGAAATGGGCGGGTACACAATTTCTATCTTGGGATGTTGTGGCAAATTTTTTTGGCTAGATATTATTTTCACAAATGGATTTCACTGAATCATGACCAATATAATTTAAGCATTGCTATCATTTATGTATTTATCCATTGTTTTACTATTAAATACTAAGCCCCTTAACCATTTCTAGAAAATGTTTTTTAACGTAATTGATTACAGATGCAGTTTCCAAATATATTAAGCTCAGCTATAAAGACATATAGCTTCAAATTAGCAAGTGATTCAACACCAACATGAAAGACACAGAATTTTCTTGGCAGTCACTCTAGCTACTTATTGCAGTGAGATTTGGTTATAAGCTTCTTGGATCAATAATGTCTTTTTGTAGTTTGCAGTTGTTTATGCTTGAAGCACAAATTCTCATATCTCCTCCACACTTTAAACGTTGGGATTGCATTATGCATATTTATCTCTATGTCAGTAAAATGTTACAATTCTGTTTTATATTATAGGGGCAGAAATGTGCTGAAAGTAAAATGCTTTAAAGGGACAGTCTACTCCAGAATTTTTATTGTTTAAAAGGATAGATAATCCCTTTATTACCTTTTCCACAGTTTTGCATTACCAACACGGTTAGATTAATATACTTTTTACCTCTGTGATTACCTTGTATCTAAGCCTCTGCAAACTGCCCCCTTATTTCAGTTTTTTTGACAGACTTGCATTTTAGCCAATCAGTGCCCTCTCATAAGTAGCTCCATGGGCATGTGCACAAAGTTATCTATACACAATAACTAATGCCCTCTAGCTGTGAAAAACTGTCAAATGCATTCAGATAAGAGGCAACCGTCAAGGGCTTAGAAATTAGCATATGAGCCTACCTAGGTTTAACTTTCAACTAAGAATACCAAGAGAACAAAGCAAATTTGATGATAAAAATAAATTGAAAAGTTGTTTAAAATTACATGCCCTATCTGAATCATGAAAGTTTAATTTTGACTAGACTGTCCCTTTTATAGGACAGAATATTTTACTATTGCACTAATGCTTGCATATAACTATGGGATCCATTTAAATCTTCATGATCCTGTTTATTAGCTCCCGATAATTGTTTTACAAGTTATTATTATTGTTATCATACTTTATTTATAAAGCGCCAATAAATTCCACAAGGATTGGAGTGATCACAATACAAATTTTAACAGCATTTCTGTATTGGGAAAATTTGGGATCAATCTAAATAGTTGTGGAAGTCACATACATGATAAAAAGACAATATTGACGTTAATGATCACAATACACCCAACCATGAGTTTTAAACAATATTTCTACAACAAAATGGACACAGACAAAGAGTGTTGATAAAGTGCAATATTGGCCTTTTTCAAAATGTTTGCAAGTATTCCATTTGCAATACACTTGAGAACCTCTTGTTGCCCTCTTCTTACAATAATAGAAATTTGTCAAACCTTGTTTTTTTGGTATTTTTTGTTGAAAGCTAAACATAAGTAGGCTCATATGCTAATTTCTAAGCCCTTGAAGGCTGCCCCTTATCTGAATGCATTTGACAGTGTTTCATAGCTAGAGGGCGTTAGTTCATGTGTTTCATATAAATAGCATTGTGCTCAAGCATGTGGAGTTAATCTGAGATAAGGAGTCAGTCTGCAGAAGCTTAGATACAGGGTAATTATAGAGGTAAAAAGTATATTTCTATAACAGTGTTGGTTATGCAAAACTGGGGAATGGTAAATAAAGGGATTATCTATCTTTTTAAACAATAACATTTTTTGGGGCATATCTATCAAGCTCCGGATAGAGCTTGAGGCCCCATGTTTCTGGCGAGCCCACAGGCTCGCCAAAAACAGAAGTTATGAAGCAGCGGTCTATAACCTGTCCGCCTGCTCTGAGCAGGCGGACAGACATTGCCGCAATTCAACCCGATCGAGTACAAACGGGTTGTTTGACATCCCCTGCTGGCGGCCCATTGGCCGCGAGTCTGCAGGGGGCGGCGTTGCACCAGCAGCTCTTGTGAGCTGCTGGGGCAATGCTGAATATGGAGAGCGTATTGCTCGCTGTATTCAGCGAGGTCTGGCGGACCTGATCCGCACTGTCGGATCAGGTCCGCCAGACTTTGATAAATAGAGGCCTTGGTGTTTACTATCCCTTTAACGTTTATATCTGTCTTTTCATGTTCCTATAAAAGGATTTACAAGTAGGATTTGAAGCACACTTCTGAATAAAATAATTTTTGCAATGTAAAGCTATCATATTTTGTTTATTGGGGCAGTCCCAGTATTTTGGACTTCTGTTATAGAAACCCTTTATGGGTGTGAACAATACTTTCTTAACCAGCTTACTTACCTTCTTAGCTGTGCTGCAAAGCATCTCCAGAATATTTTTTTCAAATGTTGGCCACTTTGAGATACTTTCAAAAATGCTTCCAAGCCTTAGGGACCAATTTATCAACCCCGAATGCAATTGTTTCCGCGCTTTCCTTCAGGCTCGCCGGAAAACTGGAGTTAAGAAGCAGCGGTCTTAAGACCGCTGTTCCTTAACTTGTCTGCCACTTCTGAGATGGGGACAGTAATCCGCCCCATCGGATATGATCGGGTTGATTGACACCCCCTGCTAGTGGCTGATTGGCCGCGAATGTGAAGGAGCCGGTATTGCACAAGCATTTCATGAAAAATGCTTGTGCAATGATAAATGTGGACAGCGTATGATGTCAGCATTTATCGATGTCCGGCGGACATGATCCGCTACAGCGGATCATGTCCACCTGACAAATGATAGATCGGCCCCTCAGGCTTGTCAATTCACTGCACAGCAAAAGTTACCAAAGCGATAACATATTTACTTAGTTACAATCATGCACTTCTAAAATATATGCCTTTTTTTTCTAGAGATGTAAAAGAATGGTTACTGTAGTGTGCAAAGAAGAGAAAATTCTCAATTACTAGAATTTTGTCTGTTGAATATGATAAGAGAAAGGGACAATATTACAGCAGGTACTCACTGCCAGAATCTTTATACAGTCCTAAGTAAAGTACCTCTTTGAAATAATAATATAAACTTACATTATATATACTTATATTTGTATTATAAAAGTTATACAAATATGCAGTATGCATTTACTTGAAATATAATTAGCTCTGAATCAATCTGCTGTGTGCTAGACAAAGATAACATGTTTAACCTTACTCAGTTTAATAGAATTGGTTTAAATGTTCTCTACATTCAGAAAGAAACATCTGTAAATGAATTGCATAACAATTTATAATGCTCCAGGCTATAATACTACAGCCTCTGTGATTTTAAGTACAACACATTTCTTTGTACCTATGGTTAGTTATACTCTAGATTTGTTGTGTATGGGGTAATTTAGTAATTAATGTGTTGGGGATATTGTATAAGTGCAGGGTAAAGTTATGTAGTAGTCTCAAGGAAGATGGTAACGATTTAGGGTTTAATTATGATAATTATGCTCATCTTAGTTAAGGTTGCTGGCTGACTGGTATTTATAATAGACATAGATAGGCGCTTCTCTATGGAGGGTACCTGTAAGCACATGCCTACTCTGTCTTATTATACAAGATAATATAATTATTCCAAATAGTCTTGGAATGCATAACAAAAAGGCTAGTCTTGCACTTTACCAATACCATTTGTCTGTTGAATATAATGTGTCCATTTTGTTGCCGATATTTAATCAATAACTTGTGATCAACTGGATTGCGATTTCCAAAGTAGATGTTGTTGTTGTCCATGAATCATATGGATTAATTTTTCAATATCTAATCCGATATTTTTCCAAAACAAAAATGGTGTTATCGGGTTTGTGATCGCTCTCATGTCTAAAGTAAAGCATATCAGAAACAGCTGATTAAACACAATTTTTTCCAGTTTAATTACAGAAAAAATAAGCGTAATAAATAATGAATACATACTGCAAAGTTTGTGCTGTGCTTGATCATACATTGGATGGTATTTAAGTGTAGTGTTTTATGCCCCTTTAATTAACAGTTGGTTATAAAACTATTGCAAATGAAAAGTTAAGGCCACTGTTTATTTTTTGGGGAATTGTCAAGAATTTATTTGACTATAGTTGAAATACAAAAAAATCCCCAGTATATGATTTTGAAAGTTTTATATTGAAACAAAAGATGCCTCTAGCTTTTGAAAATATAAACAATTCACTCTGTTCATCCACAGAAGTTATTACTTTGTGTGTTTCCATAGAAATATTGGAATCTAACTCAGAAACTAAAAATGTGTCCTTTCTATCATTTCTTATACATACAAGAAGAAATGTTGAGGTGATCTCTCTCAATTTTGATTTTAATAGAGAATTAAAAAGTTAAGGCTTGGAGGAGGGGGAGAGGTGGGGGTGGATTGGGAGGGAGTGTGCTAGGCCCTTGCACCTTTTTTCCTCCCCTTTTCCCCAGTCTTTGGTTATCTTATTTTCTATTTTTTAAAATTATCCAATTCATGGTTTAAAATCTTACTGTCATTGTACCTTGAATTGGATTAGTAAAAAAAAAAAAAAAAGAAATGTTGGAATCTAAAACACACAAGATTTAAAACTTCAACTTAACAATTACTGGAGTTATTTTCTTTTATTTGGTCCTGATATTATATCAGCCTATAGTAATCTAGGTAGAAATAAAGAGTATTGGGTGTGGCCGGACTTTTAGCCGACGGACATTTGGCAGACGGACATTTGGCCGACGGACATTTGTGCGACGGACATTTGGCCGAAACACAAGTGGCTGTCAGATAACAGTCCGGCCACGAGATAGATAGATTTGATAGATAGATAGATAGATAGATAGATAGATAGATACATAGATTAGATAGATAGATCAATAGATGCAATAGATACATTTGATAGATACGATAGATAGATAGATAGATTTGATAGATAAATAGATAGATTTGATAGATAGATAATTTCCCAGACAGAGAATTACAAGACGTGCGGTCTGGGACCCATGGTAAGGTTTCCAGAGGCAGTTGCGGTGCCCAAGGCTCTGATTAGAACAGAGCACTCTGGAACGTATCTACCCTCGGCCAAAATCGGAACATTCTTTAGCTTTCTGTCTGTCGGCCAAATGTCCGTCTGCCAAATGTCCGTCTGCCAAATGTCCTTCTGCATTTTGTCAGAGCGCCGTATTCGGTCGGGTAATGTCTCTTTTTAAGCAATATTGTTGGAATATTAACAAAAATTTTTTACACCATTCTTGATCAATGTTTAAGAAAACAAATATGTATTTAAGCTCCTTTGAATATCCACATGAGTCATATTATTTCTGTTACAAGGTAAATAAGATTAATATTCAGTTTTGTTCATTAATCCATAGAAAATTATGTGTTTGATAACCTATTTGACTGCTAAGATGATACCCCATAGACTTACAATTAAAATGAGATGTTTTGCTACTTTTGAACATCATAATTTACGTAATAGATTAAATGACTTTTAAATGCAGTTTCTCAATACATATCAGCTAAACAATTTCCACAAAAACACTAATGAGGAACTATATGAGTAATTATATCTTAAGAAATAGAAAATAGTTGACACTGTTTAATGTTGGCTAGAGCAGAGCTTCTTAATCTTTTTTTCACCTGGGAGCTTCTCCCCTGTGTTTGGTGATTAGTAATGTCCATGCTCATTCCCAGTTTTTAAACGGTGTGCCCAAAAAAAATTGGCTTTTGCAATTGTTGACTAAGAATGTGTGTGCACATTTGAAGAGGTATAAAATTAGCTTTATGCCTACCTTACATTAAGCAAAATACAGAAGAATGTTACTAATACAGAAACACACACTTAGTCACATTAGTTCAACAAACATTAACACACTCATTCAAACATAGTGTACATACACACGTATTCATACACAGACACACTCTCTAACACACATTGTCAGAAAAAAAAAATGTGCAAAAATTGTACCTTTAGGGGTACAACAGCTTGTCACTAGGGCAGTATCCTCAAAGGTACACCCGCTGTACCCTTTAACATAATTACAAATTGGTACCCTTGCAGATTGTACCTTTCAAAGGAAAATATGTAACTTTGGTGACTAGATTGGACCTCAGTGCTATGGTACCATATTGTACCCTTAAAAAGGGTACAAATCTGGCCTTTTAAGGGTACTGCCTCAGTGACAAGCCCTCATGTACCTCATGATGACAAATTTGTACTCAACACAGCATATTACAAATGCTGTTCCATTAAATTTATTATATAACATTCAAATATGCATTCATTTAATGTTTACTTTCAGACAGTATTACAATAGCCACACTGTAGTTTTAAAAAGGTTTGGATACTGTAGCCATTTAGCAAATCCAAAGAATGCTACAGAACCACCTGAAAGAACCAGGCCAAACAACCAATTCCAAAAAGAGCTACTCAACGTTTTTTATATCACTCTGTACTAGACTTTAAAAACACCCCATTTAATTTAGGGGGACATCCCACATAAAACATAAATATATAGAAAACAAATAGAAAGCAACATAATAATAAAATATAACTCTAACGAAAAGAAGGGGGATTTGGGGGAGGGATAAACAATAAAACTCACAACCATACATTGAATTTTCACTCTATGCAAAATATATGCAAATGCATCTTTTCCCCCAGTACACATTTTGGTGATGAGCCTGCTACCAATAGATGGAGCTGTGTTACACATGTCAAGGAACTTTCAACCAACAGATGGTGCTATGGTGTGTTACACAATGTCCATGTATGTGACTGGGGAATGGTTACAATTTTATTTTATTATTTTAGAAACTGGTTCTTAAACAGCTCTTGTTTATTTTATAGAGTTTAAAACAAAAAAAATCTTTGTAATTTTAGTTAATACACTTGCTTTATGTTTAAGAGTTAATATCTTGATGCTCTAAATTTAAACATTAAAATGTTTGTGTGCTATTTAGAACCAGTAACACAGTATAATTGAAGATATGGGTTATTAAGTTTTTTTTTTTTTGCTTTGCCCACCTCTTGCATATTACCAACAACCATTGAACATAATTATTTTGCTGTACAACATGTATGTTGCATTAATTTTGGGTGAATATGAATAATTTGAGGTGTACAAATGATATGGACTTGCAGGGTTTGGCAGCCTTGAACCACCCATCCCCCTAAATCTTTTAGTCACACAAGTGATTGCACCTTTTTGGGGGGAATAAATGGTACAGGCATTGACCCTTTGACAGTTGGAAACATATTTGCACCTTATTTACCACTAAATGGCACATATTAGTTCCTTAAGGTGTAATTATGATCCATTGAGGGTACATCGACATCAGTTTCTGACAGTGCATGCACACAAAGACACATATATACAAACACACACACACACATATACATACACACAGCTAGTGTGTCCCATGACATCAATACAAATAGTCCCATTTATTAAAAGGCTTGCAGACAGATTCTCAACTTGAGATCTATTCGTCCACTGGCCCGAATGCAGCATTACACACTCTGCTTAGTGTGTAATGCTGCCCCTTCACTCCTGCGACCAATTGCTCTAGTGAAGGGACTGTCAATCACAGAGAGTGAGCAAGCTAACAGTGATTTCTCTTCGCCACCTTAGAGGTGGCAAAAAGTGTAAGAAGCAGTGGTCTAATAACCATTGCTTCTTGCATTGTGTAAAGCAGTCACGCATGTGCGAACCTTCCTTGCAAGGGCTCTGGAGCAGCTTAAGTTGCTTCTTACATGGAGTCCAAAGAATTTTATATATGTTTATTTTCCTTTATTGTCAAGTTTGTGGGAAGAGTTGAATACATTTAGCCAAACAAAGCGTACATATGAAGAAAAAGCAGAGGTCAACAGCAACCTCCTATTTTTTTCTGTCTATTTTTTCAGTACTGTTGTTGGGTTAGTAATTGCAGTTTAGCTTTGTACTAGGGATCTCTCCTGCTCTGCTGTCTCCCGGTGCACAGTAAATTATCAAATTCATTTAAATGTCCTCTGGCAGGAGGGTCATCACCATCAGTTTGAGAAGCAGAGTGTTAGAGTATAGTGAAATGCGTTAGTATTTGAACTTCTTGGTTTCTAAAGGAATGTAGCCATTTTTTACAATTCTTAGCATTGGAGCCCTTCTGTGAGCTAAGGGATTAATAATGATGCATTAACATAAAAAAATAAAGTAGCAAAAGAAATTCAACTAGTTGGTTTGAGACCCACATCATGTGGTAACCCTGGAAATAAAGCATCAGTGAATCTCTAGATAATCATTTTGTTTACATTGTGCAATGTGATTGGAATTACAAGCAATTATAAAAAATTATGAAATTATTGAACATAAGAAAAATAACACAAAAATTACATGCAAAGCAAAAAAAAATAATTGTATAGTATAAATGATACATTTTAATAATTACTAAGAAACACAATGTTATTGAGTCAGTAGGGCCAAATTATCAAAGGTCTTGCGGACCTGATCCGACAGTGCGGATCAGGTCCGCAAGACCTCGCTGAATGCCGAGAGTAATACTCTCTTTGTATTCAGCATTGCACCAGTAGCTCACAAGAGCTGCTGGTGCAACGCCACCTTCTGCTGACTTGCGGCCAATGGGCCACCAGCAGGAAGGTGTCAATCAACCCGATCGTACTCGATTGGGTTGATTTGTGGTGATTCCTGTCTGCCTCATCAGAGCAGGCAGACAGGGTTATGGAGCAGCGGTCTTTGTGACCGCTGCTCCATAACTTGCGTTTCTGGCAAAACTGAAGACTCGCCAGAAACACGTCCCTTCAAGCTCCACTTAGAGCTTGATAAATGGGCCTCAATGACAAGAACCAAATATGTGTAGCTACCAATCATCAAATCACCCCCCAGTAGGGATTTTCTGATTCTGAGCCAATCTAGATACAGTATGCTTTTCAACAAATAATAGATAAAAAAAGTACATTTGATAAAAGAAGTAAACTGAAAAATGCCTTTGATTTGCATGAGCTTTCTGAACAGTTGAAGTTTAATTTTGTCTTTTATGTCCATTTAAGTGACCTGTGATATGTTATTAAATAATGGTGTTTAGTATATCTTTAATTAGAATGATCCTTTAAACTAACATTTTGCTCCTAGTATTTAATAAGTAGCTTCGCCTTAATTGCTGCATGCATTTTATTCTGAAAACATCATTACTTATTTTCCATACTTAAAATATAATAATTAGTTACTGATTATTCAGTTGTCTGTTTAATTCTAAGGTGTCCTTCAAGGTTATCATTTTGTACAAAAAAATCAGAAGCACAATTATTTCATCTTCAAAACAAATCTTAGTGCATGTCCTGCTTTTTCTGAAGAAGACGAGAAAATATTAAATTGATCATGAGAAATTTTAATAAGAATCTTGATGAACTGTTCTTTTTCCCCCATATTTTTTTAATATGAAAAAAACAAAGCAACATTGTTTCTGCTATTACAGCATTCAAGATTAAACTTAATTGGATCCTCAGGCATCTCACAAGAACTCCAGGTTTTCTGAAAAATGTGATGTGGCTGAAACTTTGAGGATTTATATATTTCATTTTACTTTTATAAAAATGCAAACAGTTACTCCAGGTATATATTGCATAAATATATGTATGTATGTGTATATATATGGCCCTCCACTATTATTGCCCCCCTTGGTAAATCTGAGCAAAGAAGGCTGTGAAAAAAATTGTCTTTATTGTTTAACCTTTTGATCTTTTGTTCAAAATATATACAAAAATACTCTGCTGCCATGGATATCAAACAATTGCAAATACAACACAGGTTTATCTAACCCCCCAAAAAAAACATTAAATATATGCCACCCTTTTAGTCAATACTTTGTGCTACCTCCCTTTGTCAAGATAACAGCTCTGCGTCTTCTTCTATTATAACTGATGAGGATGGAGAATACATGTCAAGGGATCTGAGACCATTCCACCATTCAGAATCTCTCCATATCCTTGAAATTTTTAGGTTGATGCTTGTGGACTCTCCACTTCAGTTCCCCCCACAGGTTTTCTATGGGGTTCACATCAGGTAACTGGGGTGGCCATGGCAGAACCTTGATTTTGTGGTCAGTAAACCATTTCTGTGTTGATTTTGATGTATTGGATCATTGTCCTGCTGGAAGATCCAACCACGGCCCATTTTAAGCTTTCTGGCAAAGGCAGTCAGGTGTTCATTTAATATTTGATGATATTTAATAGGGTTCATGATGCCATGTATCCTAACAAAATGTCCAGGTCTTCTGGCAGAAAATCTGCCCCAAAACATTAAAGAACCACCATGATATTTAACCCTGGACATGAGGTACTTTTCCATATGGCTACCCCTCTGTGTGCGCTATTCCCACGTCTGGTGTTTATTACCAAAAAGCTCTATTTTGGTTTCATCTGACCATAGAACCCAATCACATTTGAAGTTCCAGTAGTGTCTGGCAAACTGAAGACTCTTGAGTTTAATTTTGGATGAGAGTAGAGGCTTTTTTCTTGAAACCCTTCCAAACAACTTACTTGTGGTGATGTAGGTGACATCGGATTGTAGTTTTGGAGACTTTCTGACCCCAAAAAATAGACATATACCCCAAAAATCTATATTTATACATATAAACATACTTATATTAAATTGCACATCCACAAAGTGCATTAGTGCTTCAAAATATTACTGAAAACTCTAACAAATGTTTTTAAAAAATCAGTGCAAACAATTGGTATATACGTAAATTTAAATAAAAAATCTAAACTAAACAAAAAAATTTCAGTTTGTGAAATGTTCAAACTTATAGATGCAATATATAACCAATGGAAAAAAGGTCAAATTGGGGATTGCTCACATATGCTGCCATATGTTCCCATATATTCCTCGAATGGTATGGTGTGAGAAAGTCAAAATCCAAAAATCATAGGATATGATATATAGGATATGATATATATAGGTAGGCAGCTCTGCTGGTGTGAATGGTTTTTCACTTCTCTAAGGTCCTATAAAGCAATTCAAAAGAAGGCACCCATTAAATTGCATGTGCACACAAACATACATACAAATATACAGTATACACATACTCAAATACATAGATACTTTTATTTGCACAAATATAAACACATACACATAAATATGAGCATGCATGCATATACAGACACACATATACACAATCACATATACACACACTCATATGAACACGCGTTCTTGTAGCTGCAAATCATAGTATAGCCACCATTTCTTTATGTAACACCCTCATTGACTGCATCTGAAAATTGCCTTTTTTAAATAAAAATATCAATGTCACGGATGCTCATTGTCTTCATTCAAAGAAAGTTTGCCTGAAGTAAAAAATGAGTGCCCCATAATGTTTTGCAAGTTGCTGCATATCATTTGCACATGGACTCTCAGCATCTTTGAGCAGAAATGTCGTAATCAGTAGTCTATTTTAGTCAAAACTGATTATGCCTGTATATATGTACATAGTAGGATTTAGGGAGTTTAGAAGTTCTATAGCATGATGCAAATCTATATCTATGCTCTATGCATATTGTATTTATTATTAATTGTATAATGATCCCAGGTTGTCTAACAAGGATACATGAACCTCCTACTTGCAACTGTTGACACTGGGATTTAATATAAGAGGCAAATATGAGCTAAAGTTGTTAACAAGTGATAGCTTAATTTGCAATACCTGATACAGCAAAAATAAAAATGTATTGCATCCCTGCTCTTAATGGATATTTAAAGTTCACAAAAAGGCAGCAGGATTTAGATGCTGTTAGGGGGGTGTTACAGAAAGAAGTAGGAGAGCACAGTCCAACACTAGTGATGTCCCGAACTGTTCGCCCGCGAACGGTTCACAGCGAACATAGCTTGTTCGCGTTTGTGGGCGAACAAATGGCGATGTTCGATCCGCCCCTATGTGTCATCATTGTGGAAACTTTGACCCTTTATGTCACAGCCGCCTGACACATTAGAGCCAATCAACATCAGACACTCCCTCACAGACACTCCCAGCTACTCAGAATCCGCCATTTTAGACTCATAACGACCTTGCTTTTTTAATGAGAGGACGTGTTGTGTTTTTGCTCCTGACATTAATAGGAAAAACATAGCTAGGCTAGTGTATTTAGAGTACAGAAGGACTCCACTCATCTCTGCTGCAAGCACAGCACCCCAAAAAGCCCTTTTTAGGGCTATATTTCGTGCCGTTTTTTTTTTTTTTTCGTTTGTTTGTTTTTTATTAGCATTTGCCTGGCTTTCAGCTGTGTGTTTAAGGCTCACAGCATATGCTGTGACTACTGCCACCACTGATATCTCCCTAACAACATTAGTTTAAATTTAACTAACCCAAAAATTTAATTATTTTTCTAGTGTAATTTTTTTTCATTTTCTATCAGGCCAGTGTCACACAGCATATACTCTGGTTCATTGCTCTGTGCCAGCCAGCATCCACCAGTGTTAATATCCGTTTATAACATTATTTTAAATTTAAAAAAAAAAATATATATATTTTGCTAGTGTAATCTAATTACATTTACTATTAGGCCTGTGTCTGTCAGGCTCACTCAGCATTAATATACCTCTTTTTTTCAGTCTTTTGGTTAATTGGTCTGTGCCAGGCAGCCACCCAGCACTCATATCTATCCTTCTTCACCTTAATTTTAATATATAAAAAAAAAAGTTTAAATTTGTTTGCTAGTGTAATTTAATATAATTTTCTATCTGGCCTGTGTGTTTTGCTGACATACGGCTAGATTTAGAGTTTTGTCGGTAACGACCCGCGTAGCTAACGCTGGCTTTTTTCTGGCCGCACCTTTTAAATAACTCTGGTATTGAGAGTCCACAGAATGGCTGCGTTAGGCTCCAAAAAAGGAGCGTAGAGCATATTCCCCCATAGAAAACAAGGGGGCTGTTTGAGCTAAAAAAAAATCTAACACCTGCAAAAAAGCCGCGTTCAGCTCCTAACGCAGCCCCATTGTTTGCTATGGGGAAACACTTCCTACGTCTGCACCTAACACTCTAACATGTACCCCGAGTCTAAACACCCCTAACCTTACACTTATTAACCCCTATTCTGCCGCCCCCACTATCGCTGACCCCTGCATATTATTATTAACCCCTAATCTGCCGCTCCGTAAACCGCCGCTACTTACATTATCCCTATGTACCCCTAATCTGCTGTCCCTAACACCGCCGACCCCTATATTATATTTATTAACCCCTAATCTGCCGCCCACAACGTCGCCTCTACCAGCCTACACTTATTAACCCCTAATCTGCCAACCGGACCGCACCGCTATTATAATAAAGTTATTAACCCCTAATCCGCCTCACTAACCCTATAATAAATAGTATTAACCCCTAATCTGCCCTCCCTAACATCGCCGACACCTAACTTCAAACATTAACCCCTAATCTGCCGACTGGAGGTCACCGCTATTCTAATAAATGTATTAACCCCTAAAGCTAAGTCTAACCCTAACACTAACACCCCCCTAAGTTAAATATAATTTAAATCTAACGAAATTAATTAACTCTTATTAAATAAATTATTCCTATTTAAAGCTAAATACTTACCTGTAAAATAAATCCTAATATAGCTACAATATAAATTATAATTATATTATAGCTATTTTAGGATTAATATTTATTTTACAGGTAACTTTGTATTTATTTTAACCAGGTACAATAGCTATTAAATAGTTAAGAACTATTTAATAGCTAAAATAGTTAAAATAATTACAAAATTACCTGTAAAATAAATCCTAACCTAAGTTACAATTAAACCTAACACTACACTATCAATAAATAAATTAAATAAAATACCTACAATTACCTACAATTAAACCTAACACTACACTATCAATAAATTAATTAAATACAATACCTACAAATAACTACAATGAAATAAACTAACTTAAGTACAAAAAATAAAAAAGAACTAAGTTACAAAAAATAAAAAAATATTTACAAACATAAGAAAAATATTACAACAATTTTAAACTAATTACACCTACTCTAAGCCCTCTAATAAAATAACAAAGCCCCCCAAAATAAAAAATGCCCTACCCTATTCTAAATTACAAAAGTTCAAAGCTCTTTTACCTTACCAGCCCTGAACAGGGCCCTTTACGGGGCATGCCCCCAAAAATTCAGCTCTTTTTCCTGTAAAAAAACACATACAATACCCCCCCCCCAACATTACAACCCACCACCCACATACCCCTAATCTAACCCAAACCCCCCTTAAATAAACCTAACACTAAGCCCCTGAAGATCTTCCTACCTTGTCTTCACCTCACCGGGTATCACACCGATCCGTCCTGGCTCCGATATCTTCATCTAAGCCCAAGCGGGGGCTAGACATCCATCATCCGATGGCTGAAGAAGTCCAGAAGAGGCTCCAAAGTCTTCATCCTATCCGGGAAGAAGAGTAGATCCGGACCGGCAACCATCTTCTTCCAAGCGGCATCTTCTATCTTCATCTGATGAGGACCGGCTCCATCTTGAAGACCTCCACCGCGGACCCATCTTCTTCCGACGACGACTTCCCGACGAATGACGGTTCCTTTAAGGGACGTCATCCAAGATGTCGTCCCTCGAATTCCAATTGGCTGATAGGATTCTATCAGCCAATCGGAATTAAGGTAGGAAAATTCTGATTGGCTGATGGGATCAGCCAATCAGAATCAAGTTCAATCCGATTGGCTGATTCAATCAGCCAATCAGACTGAGCTCGCATTCTATTGGCTGTTCCGATCAGCCAATAGAATGCAAGCTCAATCTGATTGGCTGATCGGATCAGCCAATCAGAATTTTCCTACCTTAATTCTGATTGGCTGATAGAATCCTATCAGCCAATCGGAATTCGAGGGACGCCATCTTGGATGACGTCCCTTAAAGGAACCGTCATTCGTCGGGAAGTCGTCGTCGGAAGAAGATGGGTCCGCGGTGGAGGTCTTCAAGACGGAGCCGGTCCTCATCGGATGAAGATAGAAGATGCTGCTTGGAAGAAGATGGTTGCCGGTCCGGATCTACTCTTCTTCCCTGATAGGATGAAGACTTTGGAGCCTCTTCTGGATTTCTTCAGCTGTCGGATGATGGATGTCTAGCCCCCGCTTGGGCTTAGATGAAGATATCGGAGCCAGGACGGATCGGTGTGATACCCGGTGAGGTGAAGACAAGGTAAGAAGATCTTCAGAGGCTTAGTGTTAGGTTTATTTAAGGGGGGTTTGGGTTAGATTAGGGGTATGTGGGTGGTGAGTTGTAATGTTGGGGGGGGTATTGTATGTGTTTTTTTACAGGAAAAAGAGCTGAATTTCTTGGGGCATGCCCCGCAAAGGGCCCTGTTCAGGGCTGGTAAGGTAAAAGAGCTTTGAACTTTTGTAATTTAGAATAGGGTAGGGCATTTTTTATTTTGGGGGGCTTTGTTATTTTATTAGGGGGCTTAGAGTAGGTATAATTAGTTTAAAATTGTTGTAATATTTTTCTTATGTTTGTAAATATTTTTTTATTTTTTGTAACTTAGTTCTTTTTTATTTTTTGTACTTTAGTTAGTTTATTTCATTGTATTTATTTGTAGATATTGTATTTAATTAATTTATTGATAGTGTAGTGTTAGGTTTAATTGTAGGTAATTGTAGGTATTTTATTTAATTAATTTATTGATAGTGTAGTGTTAGGTTTAATTGTAACTTAGGTTAGGATTTATTATACAGGTAATTTTGTAATTATTTTAACTATTTTAGCTATTAAATAGTTCTTAACTATTTAATAGCTATTGTACCTGGTTAAAATAAATACAAAGTTACCTGTAAAATAAATATAAATACTAAAATAGCTATAATATAATTATAATTTATATTGTAGCTATATTAGGATTTATTTTACAGGTAAGTATTTAGCTTTAAATAGGAATAATTTATTTAATAAGAGTTAATTAATTTCGTTAGATTTAAATTATATTTAACTTAGGGGGGTGTTAGTGTTAGGGTTAGACTTAGCTTTAGGGGTTAATACATTTATTAGAATAGCGGTGAGCTCCAGTCGGCAGATTAGGGGTTAATGTTTGAAGTTAGGTGTCGGCAATGTTAGGGAGGGCATATTAGGGGTTAATACTATTTATTATAGGGTTAGTGAGGCGGATTAGGGGTTAATAACTTTATTATAGTAGCAGTGCGGTCCGCTCGGCAGATTAGGGGTTAATAAGTGTAGGCAGGTGGAGGCGACGTTGAGGGGGGCAGATTAGGGGTTAATAAATATAATATAGGGGTCGGCAGTGTTAGGGGCAGCAGATTAGGGGTACATAAGTATAACGTAGGTGGCGGTCGGCAGATTAGGGGTTAATTATTGTAGGTTGCTGGCGGCGACGTTGTGGGGGGCAGGTTAGGGGTTAATAAATATAATATAGGGGTCGGCGGTGTTAGGGGTAGCAGATTAGGGGTACATAAGTATAACGTAGGTGGCGGTCGGCAGATTAAGGGTTAATTATTGTAGGTAGCTGGCGGCGACGTTGTGGGGGGCAGGTTAGGGGTTAATAAATATAATATAGGGGTCGGCGGTGTTAGGGGCAGCAGATTAGGGGTACATAAGTATAACGTAGGTGGCGGTCGGCAGATTAGGGGTTAATTATTGTAGGTAGCTGGCGGCGACGTTGTGGGGGGCAGGTTAGGGGTTAATAAATATAATATAGGGGTCGGCGGTGTTAGGGGCAGCAGATTAGGGGTACATAAGTATAACATAGGTGGCGGTCGGCAGATTAGGGGTTAAAAAAATTTAATCGAGTGGCAGCGATGTGGGGGGACCTCGGTTTAGGGGTACATAGGTAGTTTATGTTTGTTAGTGTACTTTAGAGCACAGTAGTTAAGAGCTTTTTAAACCGGCGTTAGCCCAGAAAGCTCTTAACTACTGACTTTTTTCTGCGGCTGGAGTTTTGTCGCTAGATTTCTAACGCTCACTTCAGCCACGACTCTAAATACCGGAGTTAGAAAGATCCCATTGAAAAGATAGGATACGCAATTGACGTAAGGGGATCTGTGGTATGGAAAAGTCGCGGCTGAAAAGTGAGCGTTAGACCCTTTCCTGACTGACTCCAAATACCGGCGGTAGCCTAAAACCAGCGTTAGGAGACTCTAACGCTGGTTTTCACGGCTACCGCCAAACTCCAAATCTAGGCCATAGAGAGCCTACTGTGTTTACTTTCTGCCCTCCCTAGTCTATGAGCCACGACTCATATGTGTTTAACCTTTTTTTAATTAACCCCCCCAAAAAATAATTTCAATCATTTTTCTAGTGTAATCTAATAGTATTTTCTATCAGGCGTGTGTGTATCCGACTTACAGAGCCTACTGTTTTTAATAGCTGCCCTTCCAAGGCTATCAGCCACGGCTCATGTATGTGCTTAACCTTTTTCTTAAAATTTCCAAAAAAAAGTCTTTAAATCATTATGCTAGTGTAATCTAATTATATTTTCTATCATGCCTGTGTCTAACTGTCTATCTGACTTACACAGCATACTGTTGTTATAATTGCTGACCTACATAGCAGCCAGCCAGTGCGACCACTCATAGAGTCATATGTGCATTGCACTTCTTAACATAATTTTAATATTAAAATCTAAAATTTTTAAATATTTTGCTAGTGTAATCTAACTTAATTTTCTATCAGTCCTGTGTTTTTGTCACTTACACAGCATACTGTGTTAAATTGCTGCCCTACCTACCATCCACGACTCATATCTGCCAGCCTGTCTGCCAGGCCCAAGTTGCCAATTAGTGGCACCAATCACAATTCTTGTAACAGTAATTAAAAAAAAAAATCATCATTTTTTGGACTGCAAATATTCAGTCTCCTAGTGCCATTGAATTTCATTTACCTCCTGCCTGCCACTGCCAGCCTTTTGTGCCAGGCCGTCTAGCCAACTATTTACACCAATCATAATTGTTGTCACAGACAGTATAGTTATTAATTTAAATAAAACATTTTTTTAGTGTTGATCTTAATCCTCAGTTTGCTCGTGCCCTAGAATTGCACTTTTCTACAGCCTTCCAAGCCTGTGTGCCAGGCCTACTTAAAAAATATTTACACCAATCATATTTGTTGTGACAGTATTCTAATAATGAAAAATTAAAATTTTTGGTAATAGTTGCTGTGATTTGAATCCTCAGTTTGCTGGTGCCATTGAATAGCATTTCCCTACAGCCTTGCAGCCTGCTGTGAGCCAGGCCCAACCAAGCCAATTGTTGTCAGCAATCATATTTCTGTTAACAGTATTGCAAAAATTGTCAATCATCACTGTTTAGACTGTCAGTAATCAGTCTCCTAGTGTCCTTGAATCGCATCTACCTCCTGCCTGCCATCCTTTTGTGCCAGGCCGTCTTGCCAACTATTTACACCAATCCTAATTTTTTGTCACAGTATAGTTACTAATTAAAATTAAAAAAATCTTGATTGTTGATGATCTTAATCCTCAGTTTGCTCGTGCCCTAGAATTGCACTTTTCTACAGCCTTCCAAGCCTGTGTGCCAGGCTACTTGAAAAATATTTACACCAATCATATTTGTTGTGACAGTATTCTAATAATTAAAAATTAAAAATTTTGGTAATAGTTGCTGTGATTTGAATCCTCAGTTTGCTGGTGCCATTGAATAGCACTTTCCTCCTGCCTTGCAGCCTGCTGTGAGCCAGGCCCACCTAGCCAATTGTTGTCAGCAATCATATTTCTGTTAACAGTATTGCAAAAATTGTCAATCATCACTGTTTAGACTGTCAGTAATCAGTCTCTTAGTGTCCTTGAATTGCATCTACCTCCTGCCTGCCATCCTTTTGTGCCAGGCCATTTTGCCATTTGCCAACTATTTAAACCAATCCTAATTTTTTGTCACAGTATAGTTACTAATTAAAATTAAAAAAATCTTGATTGTTGATGATCTTAATCTTCAGTTTGCTTGTGCCCTAGAATTGCACTTTTCTACAGCCTTCCAAGCCTGTGTGCCAGGCCTACTTAAAAAATATTTACACCAATCATATTTGTTGTAACAGTATTCTAATAATTAAAAATTAAATTTTTTGGTAATAGTTGCTGTGATTTGAATCCTCAGTTTGCTGGTGCCAATGAATAGCACTTTCCTCTTGCCTTGCAGCCTGCTGTGAGCCAGGCCCACCTAGCCAATTGTTGTCAGCAATCATATTTCTGTTAAAAGTATTGCAAAAATTGTCAATCATCACTGTTTAGACTGTCAGTAATCAGTCTCCTAGTGTCCTTGAATTGCATCTACCTCCTGCCTGCCATCCTTTAGTGCCAGGCCGTCTTGCCAACTATTTACACCAATCCTAATTTTTTGTCACAGTATAGTTACTAATTAAAATTAAAAAAATCTTGATTGTTGATGATCTTAATCCTCAGTTTGCTTGTGCCCTAGAATTGCACTTTTCTACAGCCTTCCAAGCCTGTGTGCCAGGCCTACTTAAAAAATATTTACACCAATCATATTTGTTGTGACAGTATTCTAATAATTAAAAATTAAAATTTTTGTTAATAATTGCTGTGATTTGAATCCTCAGTTTGCTGGTGCCATTGAATAGCACTTTCCTCCTGCCTTGCAGCCTGCTGTGAGCCATGCCCACCTAGCCAATTGTTGTCAGCAATCATATTTCTGTTAACAGTATTTCCAAAATTGTCAATCATCACTGTTTAGACTGTCAGTAATCAGTCTCCTAGTGTCATTGAATTGCATCTACCTCCTGCCTGCCATCCTTTTGTGCCAGGCTGTCTTTCCAACTATTTACAACAATCCTAATTTTTGGTCACAGTATAGTTACTAATTAAAATTAAAAAAATCTTGATTGTTGATGATCTTAATCCTCAGTTTGCTCGTGCCCTAGAATTGTACTTTTCTACAGCTTTCAAGCCTGTGTGCCAGGCCTACTTAGAAAATATTTACACCAATCATATTTGTTGTGACAGTATTCTAATAATTAAAAATTAAATTTTTTGGTAATAGTTGCTGTGATTTGAATCCTCAGTTTGCTGGTGCCATTGAATAGCCCTTTCCACCTGCCTTGCAGCCTGCTGTGAGCCAGGCCCACCTAGCCAATTGTTGTCAGCAATCATATTTCTGTTAACAGTATTGCAAAAATTGTCAATCATCACTGTTTAGACTGTCAGTAATCAGTCTCCTAGTGTCCTTGAATTGCATCTACCTCCTGTCTGCCATCCTTTTGTGCCAGGCCGTCTTGCCAACTATTTACACCAATCCTAATTTTTGGTCACAGTATAGTTACTAATTAAAATTAAAAAAATCTTGATTGTTGATGATCTTAATCCTCAGTTTGCTTTTGCCCTAGAATTGCACTTTTCTACAGCCTTCCAAGCCTGTGTGCCAGGCCTACTTAAAAAATATTTACACCAATCATATTTGTTGTGACAGTATTCTTAATAATTAAAAATTAAAATTTTTGGTAATAGTTGCTGTGATTTAAATCCTCAGTTTGCTGGTGCCATTGAATAGCACTTTCCTCCTGCCTTGCAGCCTGCTGTGAGCCAGGCCCACCTAGCCAATTGTTGTCAGCAGTCATATTTCTGTTAACAGTATTTCCAAAATTGTCAATCATCACTGTTTAGACTGTCAGTAATCAGTCTCCTAGTGTCATTGAATTGCATCTACCTCCTGCCTGCCATCCTTTTGTGCCAGGCCGTCTTGCCAACTATTTACAACAATCCTAATTGTTGGTCACAGTATAGTTACTAATTAAAATTAAAAAAATTTTGATTGTTGATGATCTTAATCCTCAGTTTGCTCGTGCCCTAGAATTGCACTTTTCTACAGCCTTCCAAGCCTGTTTGCCAGGCCTACTTGAAAAATATTTACACCAATCATATTTGTTGTGACAGTATTCTAATAATTAAAAATTAAAATTTTTGGTAATAGTTGCTGTGATTTGAATCCTCAGTTTGCTGGTGCCATTGAATAGCACTTTCCTCCTGCCTTGCAGCCTGCTGTGAGCCAGGCCCACCTAGCCAATTGTTGTCAGCAATCATATTTCTTTTAACAGTATTGCAAAAATTGTCAATCATCACTGTTTAGACTGTCAGTAATCAGTCTCCTAGTGTCCTTGAATTGCATCTACCTCCTGCCTACCATCTTTTTGTGCCAGGCCGTCTTGCCAACTATTTACACCAATCCTAATTTTTTGTCACAGTATAGTTACTAATTAAAATTAAAAAAATATTGATTGTTGATGATCTTAATCCTCCGTTTGCTTGTGCCCTGGAATTGCACTTTTCTACAGCCTTCCAAGCCTGTGTGCCAGGCCTACTTAAAAAATATTTACACCAATCATATTTGTTGTGACAGTATTCTAATAATTAAAAATTAAAATTTTTGGTAATAGTTGCTGTGATTTGAATCCTCAGTTTGCTGGTGCCATTGAATAGCACTTTCCTCCTGCGTTGCAGCCTGCTGTGAGCCAGGCCCACCTAGCCAATTGTTGTCAGCAATCATATTTCTGTTAACAGTATTGCAAAAATTGTCAATCATCACTGTTTAGACTGTCAGTAATCAGTCTCCTAGTGTCCTTGAATTGCATCTACCTCCTGCCTGCCATCCTTTTGGGCCAGGCCGTCTTACCAACTATTTACACCAATCCTAATTTTTGGTCACAGTATAGTTACTAATTAAAATTAAAAAAATCTTGATTGTTGATGATCTTAATCCTCAGTTTGCTTGTGCCCTAGAATTGCACTTTTCTACAGTCTTCCAAGCCTGTGTGCCAAGCCTACTTAAAAAATATTTACACCAATCATATTTGTTGTGACAGTATTCTAATAATTAAAAATTAAAATTTTTGGTAATAGTTGCTGTGATTTGAATCCTCAGTTTGCTGGTGCCATTGAATAGCACTTTCCTCCTGCCTTGCAGCCTGCTGTGAGCCAGGCCCACCTAGCCAATTGTTGTCAGCAATCATATTTCTGTTAACAGTATTTCCAAAATTGTCAATCATCACTGTTTAGACTGTCAGTAATCAGTCTCCTAGTGTCCTTGAATTGCATCTACCTCCTGCCTGCCATCCTTTTGTGCCAGGCCGTCTTGCCAACTATTTACAACAATCCTAATTTTTGGTCACAGTATAGTTACTAATTAAAATTAAAAAAATCTTGATTGTTGATGATCTTAATCCTCAGTTTGCTTGTGCCCTAGAATTGTACTTTTCTACAGCCTTCCAAGCCTGTGTGCCAGGCCTACTTGAAAAATATTTACATCAATCATAGTTGTTGTGACAGTATTCTTAATAATTAAAAAATAAAATTGTTGGTAATAGTTGTTAAGAATCCTCAGTTTGCTGGTGCCGTTGAATAGCACTTTCCTGCTGCCTTGCAGCCTGTTGTGAGCCAGGCCCACCTAGCCAATTGTTGCCAGCAATCATATTTCTTTTAACAGTATTGCAAAAATTGTCAATCATCACTGTTTTGACTGTCAGTAATCAATCTCCTAGTGTCCTTGAATTGCATCTACCTCCTGCCTGCCAGCCTTTTGTGCCAGGCCATCTTGCCAACTATTTACACCAATCATAATTGTTGTCACAGTATAGTTACTAATTAAAATTAAAAAAATTTTGATTGTTGATCTTAATCCTCAGTTTGCTTGTGCCATTGAATTGCACTTTTCTACTGCCTGCCAGCCTGTGTGCCAGGCCCAACTAGCCAATTAGTGCCAGCAATCATATTTCTTTTAACAGTATTGCAAAATTTGTCAATCATCACTGTTTTTACTGTCAATCTGCAGTCTACTAGTGCCCTTGAATTGCATTTTCCTCCTGCCTGCCTGCCTGTGTGCCAGTCCCAATTAGCCAATTAGTGCCACCACTCATATTTATTGTAACAGGATTGGAATTTTTGTTAATCATAACTGTTTTGACTGTGATTCTTCAGTCTCCTAGTGCCATTGAATTGCAGTTTCCTTTCTCCCAGCGTGTGTGCCAGACAGGTGCCAAACAGGTAGCCAAATAGTGCCAAACAATCATATTTGTTGCCACAGTACTTGTAAGTTGTAATATTTTAAAAAATTAACAATTTGTGATTTTTAAAACATCTGTCTTTTTTGTTGTTGTCAGTCTCACAGCGTATACTGTGCCCACTTTCACAGTGCCACCACTCAATTGGTGTAATAGTATTGTTAGTGTCCATTTAAAAAAAATGACAGGCAGAGGCAGGCCACCCCGCAGGTTCCGTGGTCGTGGTCGTGGTGCTGTGATTCCTTTAGACCCTACAAATATGCACATTGTTCAGACGCCGGGTGCCAGGGGGGACGCAAAAACTTCTGAGGAGGACCTAGTTGAATGGCTAACACAGGACACCCAATCTTCTTCAGCTTCCGCTGCTAGTCCTCCTAACCTTGACGCACCATCTAAGTCCAGCTGTGCTTTGGTCAGGTCTCAAGTGACCAGTGCCACTCCGCCGCCTGTCACCACCACCAACACTAGCACCACAGCCGCTTCACTTGATCTGTCACATTATTATTGACACATCATTTGGAAGAAATGAGTGATGCACAACCATCATTGACAGAGGATGTAGATAATAGTGATCAGTCTCAGTCAGGCAGCATTACCGACATGGAGGTACGGTGTGATGAAGATGATGATGATGTTGTACCCGCTGCTGCTTCCTTTCTTGATATTTCAGATACAAGTGAAGCGGTTGATGATGATGTGTCAGTGGATGTCACGTGGGTGCCTGCTAGAAGAGAAGAAGAAGAGGGGGAAAGTTCAGATGGGGAGACAGAGAGGAGGAGGAGACGATTTGGAAGCACGGGGAGGTCGTCTCAAGAAGCTAGTGGCACAGTCAGACAGCATGCATCGTCACCAGGGGTCAGCCAGGCAGCACGCCTACGCCCATCAATGCATGCTGTAGCCACCACCAGAATGCCATCATCGCAGAGCTCAGCAGTGTGGCATTTTTGTGTGTGTCTGCCTCTAACAACAGCGATGCCATTTGCAACCTGTGCCAAAAGAAACTGAGTCGTGGGAAGTCCAACAGCCACCTAGATACAACTGCTTTGCGAAGGCACATGGTCTCCCATCACAAAGGCCGATGGGAAGAACACATGAGTAGAAGCAGCACACAAAGTGAAAGCCGCCCTCCTCCTCCTGCTCCAGCATCTTCAGCCACGTCAACCAGTGCTGTCCTCATTGCCCCCTCTCAACCATCCTCCACTCAGTCTCTCTTACGTAGCAGTTCCTGGTCATCTGCCCACAGTCAGGTGTCTGTCAAGGACATGTTTGAGCGTTAGAAGCCAATTTCTCAAAGTCACCCCCTTGCCCGGCGTCTGACAGCTGGCTTGTCTGAACTCTTAGCCCGCCAGCTTTTACCATACAAGCTGGTGGAGTCTGATGCTTTCAAAAAAATTGTATCTATTGGGACACCACAAAAGGCAATCCCAAACCTGTACTCTGTTGTGAGAAAGGAAGTTATGGCATGTCTGACACACAGCGTTGGGGCAAGGGTCCATATGACCACGGATAGCTGGTCTGCAAAGCATGGTCAGGGCAGGTATATCACCTACACTGCGCATTGGGTAAACCTGCTGACTTCTGACAAGCATGGAATGCGTGGCTCTGCAGAAGAGTTGGTGACACCGCCACGACTTGCAAGCAGGCCTGCTGCTACCTCCTCTACTCCTCCTACTCCATCCTCTTCCATAACCTCTTCCTCAGCTGAGTCCTCTTCAACTTCTGCATCTTGCTCCACATCTATGGCACCCCCCAGCTCCCCAGGTACTATGCTACATCCCGGGTACGGCAGTGTCACGCCGTCTTGGGGTTGACTTGCCTGAAAGGGGAGAGTCACACTGCACCAGCACTCCTGACTGCCCTGAACGCACAGGTGGATCAGTGGCTGACTCCGCATCAACTGGAGATTGGCAAGATTGTTTCTGACAATGGAAGTAATTTGGTGGCGGCATTGAAATTGGGCAAGTTGACACATGTGCCGTGCATGGCACATGTGTGTTATCTAATTGTACAACGATTTGTCCATAAGTACCCAGGCTTACAGGACGCCCTGAAGCAGGCCAGGAAGGTGTGTGGCCATTTCAGGCGTTCCTACACGGCCATGGCGCACTTGTCCGATATCCAGCGTCGAAACAACCTGCCAGTGAGGCACTTGATTTGCGACAGCCCGACACGGTGGAATTCAACACTCCTAATGTTTGACCGCCTGCTCCAACAAGAAAAAGCTGTTAATGAGTATTTGTATGACCGGGGTGCTAGGACAGCCTCTGGGGAGCTGGGGATATTTTTGCCAAATTACTGGACGCTCATGCGCAATGCCTGTAGGCTCATGCATCCTTTTGAGGAGGTGACAAACCTTGTCAGTCGCACCGAAGGCACCATCAGCGACATCATACCATTTGTTTTCTTCCTGGAGCGTGCCCTGTGAAGAGTGCTGGATCAGACAGTAGATGAGCGTGAAGAGGAAGCGGGAGAGTTGTGGTGTCCATCACCCCCGCAAACAGCCGAATCAGCATTGCTTGCTGGACCGGCGGCAACGCAGGAAGAGGATTGTGAGGAAGAGGAGTCAGAGGAGGAATGTGGCTTTGAGGAGGAGGAGGAGGAGGAAGACCGAGCACAACAGTCATCCCAGGGTGCTCGTTGTTGTCACCTCTCTGGTACCCGTGGTGTTGTACGTGGCTGGGGGGAAGAAGATACCGTCAGTGAGATCAGTGAGGAGGAGGAACGCGACATGATTAGCTCAGCATCCAACCTTGTTCAAATGGGTTCTTTCAATCTGTCGTGCCTGTTGAGGGACCCTCGTATAAAAAAGCTGAAGGAGAACGACCTGTACTGGGTGTCCACGCTCCTCGACCCCCGGTATAAGCATAAAGTGCCTGAAATGTTACCAAATTCCCGCAAGTCGGAAAAGATGGAGCATTTTCATAATAAATTAAAAACTATGCTTTACACAGCTTATAAGGGTGATGTCACAGCACCACGGGAATGTAACAGGGGAAGAGATGTAATTAATCCTCTTCCTCCTCCCACGACCACGGCGGCAAGGACCGGGCGCTTTCCTGATGTCTTGTTGATGGAGGACATGCGTACCTTTTTAACTCCCATGCACCATCAGAGCCTTTCGGGATCCAGCTTTAGAGAAAGACTCAACCAACAGGTAGCAGACTACCTAGCTTTAACTGCGGATCTCGACACTCTCAGGAGCGATGGACCCCTTGACTACTGGGTGTGCAAGCTGGACTGTGGCCTGAGCTATCCCAATTTGCAATGGAACTTCTGGCCTGCCCCGCTTCAAGTGTCCTGTCCGAAAGGACTTTTAGTGCAGCAGGAGGTTTTGTCACTGAGAAGAGAAGTCGCCTAGGTCAAAAAAGCCTTGACTATCTCACTTTTATAAAAATGAATGAGGGCTGGATCCCGAAGGGACTGACATTGGGCGATACATTTGAATAAAAAACTCCTGATGATGAGATGAGCTGGCTTGGGCTACAACTGGTACACAGGCTGGCCTTTTTTTTTGGTTATAAAGCCGGAGGACTTGCTTGACTTATCCGCCAACAACTAGTGTTCAAGCCACAAGCTTTTAGGGCACTTTATAAATGTTTTACAAACATCGATTTTTCTGGCCGCTGCTACAGCAGTTGCTACAACAATACCCCCATTTTTCAGTCATTTGTACATTCCGAATTTTTCTGGCCTCTGCTGCAGCTCTGTGGGTACAAAACTCAAATAAAAAAAATAAGGCACATAACACTAGTGATTAAACTGTTACGAATTGTACAACTTAACACACCACTCATATCCGGTGGACCATTAAATTGAACGGAAAATGCCACAAATTTGAAAGAGTAGGACCGACCAAGCATCTTTATCCGTCTCTTGGTTGCTCTAAATTATCTCCGTGTTCCATCTATGCCATACCTGTACTCTATTGTGCAAAAGGGTGGCATATGTGGTGTTTCATGCTGTTGTGCCTGTTGCGGGTCGTGGCCCATGATATAAAAAGGCTGAAGGAGAACGACCTGTAGTAATGGGTGCCCCATCCAGTTTTTAGAAAAATGTTCCTGGTTCCTCTCAATTATCTCTGGGTTTCTAAAATGGATGCCATACCTGTACTCGCTTGTGCAAAAGGATGGCATATGTGGTGGTGTTTCCTGCAGTTGTTTCTGTTGAGGGTGCTGGACCCTCTTATAAAAAAGCTGAAGGAGAACGACCTGGAGTGGGAGTCCAAGCATGATTTTTGGGGCTATTTCACTTTTACAAACAATTATCTGTGGGTTTCACAAATCAATGCCGTACCAGTACCCTATTGTTCCAAAGTATGCCATATGTTCTCTTTCCTGCTGGTATTTTGTTTGAGGTTCCTGGACCCTCTTATAAAAATGCCTAAGGAGAAAGAGGTGTATTGGGTGTCCACTCATTTTTCTTTTCTATTTCACATTTGACCAAAATTATCTCTGGTTTTGTAAAATCAATGCTGTACCTGTACTCTATTGTTCAAAAGGATGCCATACGTCCTCTTTACTGCTGGTGTTTTTTTTTTTTTGAGGGTCCAGGACCCTCTTATAAAAAGGCCTAAGGAGAAAGAGGTGTACTGGGTGTCCACTCATTTTTTTTTCTATTTAACAATTGACCAAAATGATCTCTGGGTTTGTAAAATCAATGCTGTACCTGTACTCTATTATTCAAAAGAATGACATATCTCCTCTTTCATGCTGTTGTTTTGGTTGAGGCTCCGGGACCCTCTTATTAAAAAGGCCTGAGGATAAATAAGTGTAACGGGTGTCTAATCAATGTTTTTTTCTATTTCACGGGTCATATAAATGATCTGTGGGTTTCTAAAATCAATGCCTTTCCTGTAATCTATTATTCAAAAGGATGACATATCTCCTCTTTCATGCTGTTGTTTTGGTTGAGGCTCCGGGACCCTCTTATTAAAAATGCCTGAGGATAAATAAGTGTAACGGGTGTCTAATGAATGTTTTTTTCTATTTCAAGGGTCATATAAATGATCTCTGGGATTCTAAAATCAATGCCTTTCCTGTAATCTATTATTCAAAAGGATGACATATCTCCTCTTTCATGCTGTTGTTTTTGTTGGGGGTCCGGAACACTATTCTAAAAAGACAGAAGGAGAATGACCTGTACTGTACTGGGTGTCCAATCATGTTTTTGTTTTCTATTTCACGGTTCATAATAAATATCACTGTGTAACTAAAATCAATGCCATACCTGTACTCGGTTGTTCAAAAGGATGACATATGTGGTGTTTCATTCTGTTGTTGTTGTTGAGGGTCGTGGCCTTGGGACAGCGTATAAAACGGCTGAAGGAGAACAACCTGTACAGCCTTGCTCCTCTTTTTAGGCAGGCCAGCTCTTTGCATACATGCCCACAGACTCTGTAACGCATGCCTCTTTTAGGGAGAGGTGCAGCTATAATGCAGAGTCAGAAACTCTGCCTGCAACTGTTATACTCGATTTTGCGAAAGGAAGTAAGCTTACCATGGTTCCCTGCACGCACGTATTGTTGTTATATTTTGGTGAGGGTAATCATGATGGCCATGTAGACCACCACCACTGAGAGTCCTGGAAGTAACAGGGATGAGATGAAAGAGCTAAGAATAGTAGAACTTGAAACAACAGAGTTAGCCATGGGTGTTAGTGCAAAACCACTTGGCTTTTTTTTGGCTTTGGGTGCGGCTATTCATGCAGGCCATATAGAGCTGCCACCATTCGGTGTCGTATCAGCTATTAAACTAATAAGAACAGTACTACCAAAATACAGCCAATGAAGGGCCTTAGGAAGACTGGGCCAAGGTTGGATTGTAGTATTTGGTTAGGCTAATCATGATGGCCATATAGACCAAGACCGAGAGTCCTAGAAGTAACAGGGATGATGAGATGAAAGTGCTAAGAATAGTACTACTTGAAACAACAGAGTTAGCCATGGGTGGTAATCCAAGACCGCTTGGATTTATTTTTGTATTGGGTGCGGCTAATCATGCAGGCCATATAGAGCTGCCACCATTCGGTGTTGTATCAGCTATAAAAATAATAAGAACTGTACTATCAAAATACAGACAATGAAGGGCCTATGAAGACTGAGCAAAGGTTGGATTGTAGTATTTTGTTCGGCTAATCATGATGGCCATGTAGACCACCCGTAACAGGGATGAAAGTGCTAAGAATAGTACTAATTGAAACAACCGAGTTAGCCATGGGTGTTAGTCTAAGACCACTTGGCTTTTTTTTGGGTTTGGGTGCAGCTAATCATGAAGGCCAGATAGACCTGCCACCATTTGGTGTTGTAACAGGTATTAAACTGCAAAGAACAGTACTACTTAACACAACCGACTTACCATGGGTCCCAGAGCATATGTTTGGTTGTTATATTTTGTAAGGGTAATCATGCAGGCCATATAGACCTCCACCAATAGGGTGAGTATGAATAACAGCTATTAAAATGTAAAGGACATTACTAATTAACACAACATAGTTACCATGGGTCGCATACCAAGAGCAGATATCTTATTATATTTTGTATGGGTAATCATCCAGGCCGTATAGATCTCACCAAATAGGGGGAGTTACAGAGATTAAAGTGCTAAGAATGGTAGTACTTAAAACACAACCTAGTTAAAATAGGTAGCAGACCACATGTCTTATTATTATTATTTTTCAGGGTAATCTGGCAGGCCATATAGAACACCCCCGATAGGGGGGGACGGACAGGTATTAAAGTGCTAAGAAAAGTACTAATTAACACAAGCTAGTTGGGTCCAAGAACGCATGTTTAATTATTAGACTTTATTAGGGTAATTATATATCTAACAAATATATGTATTTCTCTTCTATCGATTCTATCTAACTATCAATCTATGTATATCTATCTATCCTATCTATCAATCTATCTTCTGTCCGGGATGTTTTGAGACAGCCACTTTGGGAATGTTAGTTGATTTAGACCCATTATGGCTTAAAAGCAGACTCTGCATAAACTATGTAATTTTCCATGGGAGTTTTGCCAGGGATCCCCTTCCAGCATGCGACAGTCCAGGTGTTAGTACCCTTGAAACAACTTTTCCATCACTATTGTGGCCAGAAAGAGTCCTTGTAGGTTTTAAAGTTCGCCTGCCTATTGAATTCAATGGCGGTTCGCGCGGTTCGCGGGTTCGCGAACAATACCGGAAGTTCGAGTCCGCCGTTCGCGAACCGAAAATTTTAGGTTCGCGACATCACTATCCAACACCAGTTCCCCCATGCAACGATCATTGCTCTTACTGAACTTTTATAAGATACAAACAAAAGATGCAGCAGCATAAGTATTTTACCAATTTATTATGGCACAAACAAAGTCCACAACATTTCGGGTGTTACCCCTTAATCATGTGAATTCATAATGGCACTTGAATCTGTCCTTATATACCTATACACAGGTGTAATCAAATAGTAATTAACAACTTGTTAGTAAATTACAACTCCTCAATAATGTTACACCCTCTAGTGGTTATTTCATGTCATTACAACATTAAATTTACACATTTTCATTATCCTTCAACAAATGGTATAAAAAGAACAAAGTGCACAAAAAATCACTTAAAAACAGATTTAAAATCATGGAAGGCAGATATTATCACTAATCACATCAAACTTAGAGGAGTACTATCCATTTAACAGAATCTGGAAAATCCTAAAAAGTTTTCTAATAAAAAAGGGTCCAATCTAGTTCTCTATTCATCCCTTTTGGCAGCAAAGTCCCCAATTTAAAGATCCAAAAAGCCTCTCTTTTCTTTAATAAGTTTTCCCTATTACCTCCTCTCCTAGGTCTATGCACCTGTTCTATGATCTGAAACCTGAGTTGAGAAATGTTATGTTTAGCCTTAATAAAATGATGAGCAACAGGGGCCTCTAGATCCCCCCCTCCTGATACTAGATTTATGTTCATTAATTCTTTCACGGGCTTTACGTGTCGTCTCACCCACATAGAGGAGCCCACATGGGCATTTGATCAGATAGATTATGTATTCACTATTGCAAGTGCAAAAGCAATTTATATAAAAAAAAATTCCCGGTATGTGGGTGAAAAAAACACTGCACCTTTAAGGGGGCACCAGATATATTACTAGGGCCAATAAGGGTTGTTATCCCTCTCTGGGTTGCTTCAGTTGTAGCAACATGATTAAAGGTGAAGTGTTTTTTCACCCACATACCGGGGAAAAAAATTTATATAAATTCTTTTGCACTTGCACTTGCAATAGTGAATACATAATCTATCTGATCAAATGCCCATGTGGGCTCCTCTATGTGGGTGAGACGACACGTAAAGCCTGTGAAAATCTAGTATCAGGAGGGGGGGATCTAGAGGCCCCTGTTGCCAATCATTTTATTAAGGCTAAACATAACATTTCTCAACTCAGGTTTCAGATCATAGAATCATAGAACAGGTGCATAGACCTAGGAGAGGAGGTAATAGGGAAAACTTATTAAAGAAAAGAGAGGCTTTTTGGATCTTTAAATTGGGGACTTTGCTGCCAAAAGGGATGAATAGAGACCTAGATTGGACCCTTTTTTATTAGAAAACTTTTTAGGATTTTCCAGATTCTGTTAAATGGATAGTACTCCTCTAAGTTTGATGTGATTCGTGATAATATCTGCCTTCCATGATTTTAAATCTGTTTTTAAGTGATTTTTTGTGCACTTTGTTCTTTTTATACCATTTGTTGAAGGATAATGAAAATGTGTAAATTTAATGTTGTAATGACATGAAATAACCACTAGAGGGTGTAACATTATTGAGGAGTTGTAATTTACTAACAAGTTGTTAATCACTATTTGATTACACCTGTGTATAGGTATATAAGGACAGATTCAAGTGCCATTATGTATTCACATGATTAAGGGGTAACACCCGAAATGTTGTGGACTTTGTTTGTGCCATAATAAATTGGTAAAATACTTATGCTGCTGCATCTTTTGTTTGTATCTATTTGGGGGTTTGCAGGAACCCTGCAGCGTGCATTGGACATTTAAGGGTGCTGGACTTTGGATTGTTTACACTTTTATAAGCCCAGCAATAGATTTTCCAGAAAATATTTGTTTTCTTAATTGGGAATAAACAATGCATATATAGCATGTTTTACCAGGTTTATTGTTCGGTACATAAAAGGTTTTAGATACAGTTTAACTAGAGAGTGTTTTCACATAATATATACAGGTAGGAAAGTACATCAGCAAAGTCAATAATTCAGTGCAGAAAGCAAATTATGAAATAAAAATCAAACTAAAAGACATACGGCTAGATTACAAGTTTTGCGTTATGGTTCATAACGCTGCTTTTTCACTACCGCTGCTATTACGAGTCTTGTAGGTATAGTCATTTTTCAATGGGACTTCCATAACGCCGATATTACGAGTTTTGCCTGGGAAGCCAAAAAGTGAGCGGTACAGCCTATACCGTCAAGATTTGTACCGCCATCTAAAGTCAGTAGTTATGGGCTTTGCGCTACAAAGCTGTAGCATAAAACTCATAACTAAAGTGCTAAAAAGTGCACTAAACACCCATAAACTACCTATTAACCCCTAAACCGAGGCCCTCCCGCATCGCAAACACTATAATAAAAATATTAACCCCAAATTTGCCACTCCAGACATCGCCGCCACTATAATAAACATATTAACCCCTAAATCTCCGCACTCCTGCATCGTAAACAGTAGTTAAATATTATTAACCCCTAATCTACCGCCCCCAACGTCACCGCCGCCATTATACTAAAGTTATAATTCCTATTTAAACTAAATACTTACCTGTAAAATAAACCCTAAGCTAGCTACAATATAACTAATAGTTATATTGTATCTATCTTAGCTTTTGTTTTATTTCACAGCTAAGTTTGTATTTATTTTAACTAGGTAGACTAGTTAGTAAACAGTTAATAACTATTTACAAGCTATCTAGTTAAAATAAATACAAATTTACTGTAAAATAAAACCTAACCTGCCTCACACTAACACCTAACATTACACTAAAATTAAAACAATTACATTATTTAAATACAATTAACTAAATTACAAAAAAATAAACACTAAATTACACAAAATAGAAAATAAATTATCAAATATTTAAACTAATTACACCTAATCTAATAGCCCTATCAAAATAAAAAGCCCCCACAAAATAAAAAAGAAACCCTAGCCTAAACTAAACTGCCAATAGCCCTTAAAAGGGCATTTTGCGGGGCATTGCTCCAAAGAAATCAACTCTTCTACCTGTAAAAAAAAAATACAAACAACGCCCCAGCAGTAAAACCCACCACCCACACAACCAAACCCCCCAAATAAAATCCTATCTAAAAAACCTAAGCTCCCCATTGCCCTGAAAAGGGCATTTGAATGGGAATTGAACTTAAAAGGGCATTTAGCTCTTTTTCATTGCCCAAACCCCTAATCTAAAAATAAAACCCACTTAATAAACCCTTAATAAAACCTAACACTAACCCCCAAAGATCGACTTATAGTTTTTGACGACCGGACATCCATCCTCATCAAGCCGGGAGAAGTCTTCATCCAAGGGGGCAGAAGTCATCAATGAAGCTGGGAGAAGTATTCATCCAATCGGCAAGAAGTGGTCCTCCAGGCCGGCAGAAGTCTTCATCCAGACGGCATCTTCTATCTTCATCCTACCGACGCGGAGCGGCTCCATCTTCACGACATCCGGTGCGGAGCATCCTCTTGGAACAGCAAATAGCATGCAAGCTCAATCCTATTGGCTGATTGGATCCCATTGGCTGATAGGATTGAAGCTCAATCCGATTGGCTGATAGGATTGAAGCTCAATCCTATTGGCTGATTGCATCAGCCAATAGGAATTTTTACCCTTTAATTCCGATTGGTTGATAGAATTCTATCAGACAATCAGAATTCAAGGGACGCCATCTTGGATGACATCATTTAAAGGAACCTTCAGTGTACGGCTGGGACTCTATGAAGAGGATGCTCCACGCGGATGTCTTGAAGATGGAGCCGCTCCGCGTCGGAAGGATGAATATAGAAGATTCCGTCTGGACGAAGACTTCTGCCCATCTGGAGGACGACTTCTTGCTGTTTGGATGAAGACTTCTCCCGGCTTTGTTGAGGACTTCTGTCCGCTTGGATGAAGACTTCTCCTGGCTTGATGAGTATGGATGTCCGGTCGTCAAAAACTGTAAGTGGATCTTCAGGGGTAAGTGTTAGGTTTTATTAAGAGTTTATTGGGTGGGTTTTATTTTTAGATTAGGGGTTTGGGCAACGAAAAAGAGCAATGCCCCACAAAAGGACCTTTTAAGGGCTATTGGCAGTTTTAGGCTAGGGTTTTTTATTTTGGGGGGCTTTTTTATTTTGATAGGGCTATTAGATTCAGTGTTTAGTTAGTTTAAATATTTGATCATTTCTTTTTTATTTTGTGTAATTTAGTGTTTATTTTTTTTGTAAATTAGTTAATTGTATTTACGTAATGTAATTTATTTAATGTTAGTGTAATGTTAGGTGTTAGTGTAACTCAGGTTAGGTTTTATTTTACAGGTAAATTTGTATTTATTTTAACTAGATAGTTAGTAAATAGTTAATAACTATTTACTAACTAGTTTACATAGTTAAAATAAATACAAACTTAGCTGTGAAATTAAAATAAAACCTAAGATAGCTACAATGTAACTATTAATTATATTGTTGCTAGCTTAGGGTTTATTTTACAGGCAAGTATTTAGTTTTAAATAGGAATTAGTTAGGTAATAATAGTAAGTTTTGTTTAGATTTATTTTAATTATATTAATGTTAGGGGTGTTAGGGTTAGGGTTAGACTTAGGGTTAGGCGTTAATATATTTATTTAGTGTTAGTGATGTGGGAGGCCAAAGGTTTAGGGGTTAATAACTTTAGTATAGTGGCGGCGGGGACGTTGGGGGCAGCAAATTAGGGGTTAATAACTGTAATGTAGGTGGCGGCGATGTTAGGGGCAGCAGATTAGGGGTTAATAAGTATAATGTAGGTGGCTGTGACATTGGGGCAGCAGATTAGGGGTTAATAACTGTAATGTAGGTGGCGGCGATGTTCGGGGCGGCAGATTAGAGGTTAATAAGTATATTGTAGGTGGCGGTGACATTGGGGGCGGCAGATTAGGGGTTAATAAGTGTAGGTAAGTGGTGGCAATGTCGGCACGGCAGATTAGGGGTTAATAAGTATAATGTAGGTGTCGGCGATGTCGGGGGCGGCAGATTAGGGGTGTTTAGACTCAGGGTTTATGTTAGGGTGTTAGGTGTAAACATAAATTTTCTTTCCCCATAGGAATCAAAAGGGCTGCGTTACGGAGCTTTACGCTCCTTTATTGCAGGTGTTAGGCTTTTTTTTAGCTGGCTCTCCCCATTGATGTCTATGGGGAAATCGTACACGAGCACGTAAAAACCAGCTCAAAGCAGCGCTGGTATTTGTGTGCGGTATGGAGCTCAACGCTGCCAAATTGGTAACTAACGCAGGTTTTTGGAAAACCTGTAATAGTAGCGCTATTAAAGGTCAGCAGTGGAAATAACTTGCAAGTTATTACCGAGCCAGCCATAATGCAAAGCTTGTAATCTGGCCGATAGATAGTACATTATATAACATAAAAAGTATTTAAAACTCTATTAACTATTACCCTCTACAGTAGAATAGAGGGGACCAAGTCCAAAATGTAACCACCGTCTATTGATTGGCAAAAATCTTAGTAGTATAATATGCACCATTTCAGCCCACACTCTCTTATATAAACCCCTGGTCACCATTTCATCCCCCTCTCCCTCACATGCAATCACCTCGTTTTACTCCTACCTCACAGACAATCTCCTCCTCACACTTTCATTTCCATTTTCCCTACACAGAATTTTTTTCCCCTCTCATTTTCTCTAACTTATCTTCTCAGCAAACTCTTTCACACCCTTCTCACCCTATCAATCCCACTAACCATCACACAACAGCTTCTGTTCATCCAGTTAACCCCTCCCTCTTTCAAAGCACTTTCCCACCTGGGTGCTAAGCGTTTTTTTTTTTTTTTTTGAAAAAACATTTCTTTCATGTAATTAGCAAGAGTCCATGAGCTAGTGACGTATGGGATATACATTCCTACCAGGAGGGGCAAAGTTTCCCAAACCTCAAAATGCCTATAAATACACCCCTCACCACACCCACAAATCAGTTTTACAAACTTTGCCTCCTATGGAGGTGGTGAAGTAAGTTTGTGCTAGATTCTACGTTGATATGCGCTCCGCAGCAGGTTGGAGCCCGGTTTTCCTCTCAGCGTGCAGTGAATGTCAGAGGGATGTGAGGAGAGTATTGCCTGTTTGAATTCAATGATCTCCTTCTACGGGGTCTATTTCATGGGTTCTCTGTTATCGGTCGTAGAGATTCATCTCTTACCTCCCTTTTCAGATCGACGATATACTCTTATATATATACCATTACCTCTGCTGATTTTCGTTTCAGTACTGGTTTGGCTTTCTACAACATGTAGATGAGTGTCCTGGGGTAAGTAAGTCTTATTTTCTGTGACACTCTAAAGCTATGGTTGGGCACTTTTTTATAAAGTTCTAAATATATGTATTCAAACATTTATTTGCCTTGACTCAGGATGTTCAACATTTCCTTATTTCAGACAGTCAGTTTCATATTTGGGATAATGCATTTGAATATATCTTTTTTATCTTACCTTAAAATTTGACTTCCCTGTGGGCTGTTAGGCTCGCGGGGGCTGAAAATGCTTCATTTTATTGCGTCATTCTTGGCGCAGACTTTCTTGGCGCGAAAATTTTTTTTCTATTTCCGGCGTCATACGTGTCGCCGGAAGTTGCGTCATTTTTTGACGTTTTTCGCGCCAAAAATGTCGGCGTTCCGGATGTGGCGTCATTTTTGGCGCTAATAGCATTTAGGCGCCAAATAATGTGGGCGTCAATTTTGTCTCCACTTTATTTAAGTCTCATTATTTGTTGCTTCTGGTTGCTAGAAGCTTGTTCACTGGCATTTTTTCCCATTCCTGAAACTGTCATTTAAGGAATTTGATCAATTTTGCTTTATATGTTGTTTTTTCTATTACATATTGCAAGATGTCCCACGTTGCAACTGAGTCAGAAGATACTACTGGAAAATCACTGCCTGGTGCTGGAACTACCAAAGCTAAGTGTATCTGCTGTAAACTTTTGGTAGTTGTTCCTCCAGCTGTTGTTTGTATTAAATGTCATGACAAACTTGTTAATGCAGAAAATATTTCCTTTAGTAAAGTATCATTACCTGTTGCAGTTCCATCAACATCTAATGTTCAGAGTGTTCCTGATAACATAAGAGATTTTGTTTCTGAATCCATTAAGAAGGCTATGTCTGTTATTCCTCCTTCTGGTAAACATAAAAAGTCTTTTAAAACTTCTCTTTATACAGATGAATTTTTAAATGAACATCATCATTCTGATTCTAATGATTCTTCTGATACAGAGGATTCTGTCTCAGAGGTTGATGCTGATAAATCGTCATATTTATTTAAAATGGAATGTATCCGTTCTTTACTTAAAGAAGTCCTAATTGCATTAGAAATTGAGGATTCTGGTCCTCTTGATACTAAATCTAAACGTTTAGACAAGGTCTTTAGATCTCCTGTGGTTATTCCAGAAGTTTTTCCTGTTCCTGGTGCTATTTCTGAAGTAATTTCCAGAGAATGGAATAATTTGGGTAATTCATTTACTCCTTCTAAACGTTTTAAGCAATTATATCCTGTACCGTCCGACAGATTAGACTTTTGGGACAAAATCCCTAAAGTTGATGGGGCTATTTCTACCCTTGCTAAATGTACTACTATTCCTACGGCAGATGGTACTTCCTTTAAGGATCCTTTAGATAGGAAAATTGAATCCTTTCTAAGAAAAGCTTATCTGTGTTCAGGTAATCTTCTTAGACCTGCTATATCATTGGCTGATGTTGCTGCAGCTTCAACTTTTTGGTTGGAAACTTTAGCGCAACAAGTAACAGATCATGATTCTCATAATATTATTATTCTTCTTCAACATGCTAATAATTTTATCTGTGATGCCATTTTTGATATTATCAGAGTTGATGTCAGGTTTATGTCTCTAGCTATTTTAGCTAGAAGAGCTTTATGGCTTAAAACTTGGAATGCTGATATGTCTTCTAAATCAACTCTACTTTCCCTTTCTTTCCAGGGTAATAAATTATTTGGTTCTCAGTTGGATTCTATTATCTCAACTGTTACTGGTGGGAAAGGAACTTTTTTACCACAGGATAAAAAATCTAAAGGTAAAAACAGGGCTAATAATCGTTTTCGTTCCTTTCGTTTCAACAAAGAACAAAAGCCTGATCCTTCATCCTCAGGAGCAGTTTCAGTTTGGAAACCATCTCCAGTCTGGAATAAATCCAAGCCTTCTAGAAAAGCAAAGCCAGCTTCTAAGTCCACATGAAGGTGCGGCCCTCATTCCAGCTCAGCTGGTAGGGGGCAGATTACGTTTTTTCAAAGAAATTTGGATCAATTCTGTTCACAATCTTTGGATTCAGAACATTGTTTCAGAAGGGTACAGAATTGGTTTCAAGATAAAACCTCCTGCAAAGAGATTTTTTCTTTCCCGTGTCCCAGTAAACCCAGTGAAAGCTCAAGCATTTCTGAAATGTGTTTCAGATCTAGAGTTGGCTGGAGTAATTATGCCAGTTCCAGTTTTGGAACAGGGGCTGGGGTTTTATTCGAATCTCTTCATTGTACCCAAGAAGGAGAATTCCTTCAGACCAGTTCTGGATCTAAAAATATTGAATCGTTATGTAAGGATACCAACATTCAAAATGGTAACTGTAAGGACTATCTTGCCTTTTGTTCAGCAAGGGCATTATATGTCTACAATAGATTTACAGGATGCATATCTGCATATTCCGATTCATCCAGCTCACTATCAGTTCCTGAGATTCTCTTTCCTGGACAAGCATTACCAGTTTGTGGCTCTGCCGTTTGGCCTAGCTACAGCTCCAAGAATTTTTACAAAGGTTCTCGGTGCCCTTCTGTCTGTAATCAGAGAACAGGGTATTGTGGTATTTCCTTATTTGGACGATATCTTGGTACTTGCTCAGTCTTCACATTTAGCAGAATCTCATACGAATCGACTTGTGTTGTTTCTTCAAGATCATGGTTGGAGGATCAATTTACTAAAAAGTTCATTGATTCCTCAGACAAGGGTAACCTTTTTAGGTTTCCAGATAGATTCAGTGTCCATGACTCTATCTTTGACAGACAAGAGACGTCTAAAATTGATTTCAGCTTGTCGAAACCTTCAGTCACAATCATTCCCTTCGGTAGCCTTATGCATGGAAATTCTAGGTCTTATGACTGCTGCATCGGAAGCGATCCCCTTTGCTCGTTTTCACATGCGACCTCTTCAGCTCTGTATGCTGAACCAATGGTGCAGGGATTACACAAAGATATCTCAATTAATATCTTTAAAACCGATTGTCCGACATTCTCTGACGTGGTGGACAGATCACCATTGTTTAATTCAGGGGGCTTCTTTTGTTCTTCCGACCTGGACTATAATCTCAACAGATGCAAGTCTTACAGGTTGGGGAGCTGTGTGGGGGTCTCTGACGGCACAAGGGGTTTGGGAATCTCAGGAGGTGAGATTACTGATCAATATTTTGGAACTCCGTGCAATTTTCAGAGCTCTTCAGTCTTGGCCTCTTCTGAAGAGAGAGTCGTTCATTTGTTTTCAGACAGACAATGTCACAACTGTGGCATACATCAATCATCAAGGAGGGACTCACAGTCCTCTGGCTATGAAAGAAGTATCTCGAATTCTGGTTTGGGCGGAATCCAGCTCCTGTCTAATCTCTGTGGTTCATATCCCAGGTATAGACAATTGGGAAGCGGATTATCTCAGTCGCCAAACGTTGCATCCGGGCGAATGGTCTCTTCACCCAGAGGTATTTCTTCAGATTGTTCAAATGTGGGAACTCCCAGAAATAGATCTGATAGCTTCTCATCTAAACAAGAAACTTCCCAGGTATCTGTCCAGATCCCGAGATCCTCAGGCGGAGGCAGTGGATGCATTATCACTTCCTTGGAAGTATCATCCTGCCTATATCTTTCCGCCTCTAGTTCTTCTTCCAAGAGTAATCTCCAAGATTCTGAAGGAATGCTCATTTTTTCTGCTGGTAGCTCCAGCATGGCCTCACAGGTTTTGGTATGCGGATCTTGTCCGGATGGCCTCTTGCCAGCCGTGGACTCTTCCATTAAGACCAGACCTTCTGTCGCAAGGTCCTTTCTTCCATCAGGATCTCAAATCCTTAAATTTAAAGGTATGGAGATTGAACTCTTGATTCTTGGTCAAAGAGGTTTCTCTGACTCTGTGATTAATACTATGTTACAGGCTCGTAAATCTGTATCTAGAGAGATATATTATAGAGTCTGGAAGACTTATATTTCTTGGTGTCTTTCTCATCATTTTTCCTGGCATTCTTTTAGAATTCCGAGAATTTTACAGTTTCTTCAGGATGGTTTAGATAAAGGTTTGTCCGCAAGTTCCTTGAAAGGACAAATCTCTGCTCTTTCTGTTCTTTTTCACAGAAATATTGCTAATCTTCCTGATATTCATTGTTTTGTACAAGCTTTGGTTCGTATAAAACCTGTCATTAAGTCTATTTCTCCTCCTTGGAGTTTGAATTTGGTTCTGAGGGCTCTTCAAGCTCCTCCTTTTGAACCCATGCATTCATTGGACATTAAATTACTTTCTTGGAAAGTTTTGTTCCTTTTGGCCATCTCTTCTGCCAGAAGAGTCTCTGAATTATCTGCTCTTTCTTGTGAGTCTCCTTTTCTGATTTTTCATCAGGATAAGGCGGTGTTGTGAACTTCTTTTGAATTTTTACCTAAGGTTGTGAATTCCAACAACATTAGTAGAGAAATTGTGGTTCCTTCATTATGTCCTAATCCTAAGAATTCTAAGGAGAAATCGTATTCTTTGGATGTTGTTAGAGCTTTGAAATATTATGTTGAGGCTACTAAGTCTTTCCGAAAGACTTCTAGTCTATTTGTTATCTTTTCCGGTTCTAGAAAAGGTCAGAAAGCTTCTGCCATTTCTTTGGCATCTTGGTTGAAATCCTTAATTCACCATGCTTATGTCGAGTCGGGTAAAACTCCACCTCAAAGGATTACAGCTCATTCTACTAGGTCAGTTTCTAATTCCTGGGCGTTTAGGAATGAGGCTTCGGTTGATCAGATTTGCAAAGCAGCAACTTGGTCCTCTTTGCATACTTTTACTAAATTCTACCATTTTGATGTGTTTTCTTCTTCTGAAGCAGTTTTTGGTAGAAAAGTACTTCAGGCAGCGTTTTCAGTTTGAATCTTCTGCTTATGTTTTCATTAAACTTTATTTTGGGTGTGGATTATTTTCAGCAGGAATTGGCTGTCTTTATTTTATCCCTCCCTCTCTAGTGACTCTTGCGTGGAAAGATCCACATCTTGGGTAGTCATTATCCCATACGTCACTAGCTCATGGACTCTTGCTAATTACATGAAAGAAAACATAATTTATGTAAGAACTTACCTGATAAATTCATTTCTTTCATATTAGCAAGAGTCCATGAGGCCCACCCTTTTTGGTGGTTATGATTTTTTTGTATAAAGCACAACTATTCCAATTCCTTATTTTTTATGCTTTCGCACTTTTTTTATCACCCCACTTCTTGGCTATTCGTTAAACTGATTTGTGGGTGTGGTGAGGGGTGTATTTATAGGCATTTTGAGGTTTGGGAAACTTTGCCCCTCCTGGTAGGAATGTATATCCCATACTTCACTAGCTCATGGACTCTTGCTAATATGAAAGAAATGAATTTATCAGGTAAGTTCTTACATAAATTATGTTTTTTTAACTTTTTTTATTTTTTTTCATATCTTCAAAACTTACACTGTTGGAAAGGTTAGTCGATTACCTTTCTAACGGTTGGGGGTCTGTAGCTGCTTAGATGCCTAAGATACAGCCTTCTAAGCAGCATGCCCCCTGCTCCAATACTTAACATTGTTAAGTATAAATAAAGTTGCGCGGTGATGTCATCACGTCATTGTGTGGTGACGTCATCGCATCATTGCGTGTGATGTCACCTTGCATAACTTGGAGCCCCGGTGATGCCTGTCACGATGCAGGCCTGATCACCGGAGTAGGAGCGGGTGGGAGCCCCCAGATCTCCCTCAAGGTGGGAGATTGCTAGTGACGGCTCTGAGCCTTTCGTTAGCACCAGAGTGTGAAATTCTGCGATAGCTCAGAGCCGTCGTTAGCACTCAAGGGGTTAAACACGGCCTCCTCCTAAACCTCTCTTCCCAGCATCCTGAGATCCATTTTCCTCCTCACCATCTCACACAGCTTTCTCTTTACCGTCTTATTCCTCTCTCCCTCATGTGCAGCACCCTCCTTACTTGCTGTCTGTTACACACAACTTCCTACCTATCCTCTATACACACAGCCCTGCCTATCCTCATAACCCCCTGTTCCTTAAATACCAGCTCTTGTTGACCCTCTCATCTCAGTCCCCCTCTCTCCTCCCATCTCCCTTGCACATAATTTTTGTTTACCCTGTCAACCCCACACTAATGCATTTCTCTAATATTGTTACAAAAGTTATCTCTAAGTGTTTTATTAAATATATATTTCTGCACAAAATATATAGACACACATATATTTTTTACTTGTGATATCAATGTTGATGGCAGTGATGTTATTGTTGATGTCATGCAAAGTCACAACGGGAAAGTTGGGACGTTTAAGTTAGGAATTGTCTTGCTTAATATAGCTCTCTCCGAAGAGAGTAAAACAAATATAATCTAGAAATACATTTTTTGGGGGGAGAAAAGTACTGCTAAAGAAAAAGATCCAATTATAACTGTTTTCTAATTTTTTATTTAATATTATTTTATTTTTATATTATAATTTATAGGATTGTAGGAGGGTTGTATATAATGCTTAGTGTGATAGCATTGGGCTGTGGCAGACAGAAATGTACTGTCTCTTTAGCTTTCCTTCTATTTAAAGTAAGTGTTAAGATAGAGGTAACACAAACTACCATTTCAAGCAAAAGGCAGACCTAATCGGCCTCACTACCTTGTCATTACTTAGACAGGAACCAACAAAAGCTTAAACATTGAAAGCACTGAAGATTATGTAAAAGGGGGGGGGTTAAATATTTAAGCCACCATGGACTGGGTAAGGCTTAGTGGGTTACATGTTTAGTGCACCACTACCGTGTAGGTGCTCATGCTGTCTTATAAAACAAGATAAACAAATAGCAGAAGAAAATAGTTAGAAGAAACTTGGGAACTCAGGCACACTATCGGTCGAGGAAGAAGACACAGAGTGCAGCAAGAGAATATCACTGTTCTGCTTTGAATCACCAGGATCTGCCATGCTTATTATCTCTTCTCTAAAACTCTGATCAGATGAGATTATCTAAAATAATACTCCAGCACTGTTGGATCCCTCACAAAATTGTAGAAAGGCAAATTTTGCTGTATTTCTCCAAGGACGTTTTTGCATCTCTGGATGTGAAGGATACGCATAATACAATATAGAACTACATGACATGAGAGATTTGTTGCATTTACACTTAGTACTTTGCATTGTAATTTTTTTAGACTTAATTTCTTGTCCTGAAAATCATATTACATCTAAGCTATAAAGTATTTAGTTTTTTTTTTTTTTAAATTCTGGTCGATTTTGGATTTGATGGACTATTATTATTTTATAACCTAAATGTGTAAAAGAACAGTAACCCATTTATCATTATTAAGTGAAACATTTGGGCCACTGCTTTTCTAAGATACTGTATGTCAGGTAAATAATGTAATATATCTTTTGCTTATAGCCTAGATCAGGGATCAGCAACCTTGGCACCCCAGATGTTTTGGAACTACATTTCCCATGATGCTCAGACACACTTTAGCCTGGCTGAGTATCATGGGAAATGTAGTTGTGAAACATCTGGGGTGCCAAGATTGCTGACCCATGGTCTAGGTAAATACATCATACAAACCCTTAAGATCTTCTCTATTAGAATTAGTATGCTATTCTCCTGTTATTGGCACTTTTTGGATGACTGCAGACAACAAATATAAGTCACTTAACAAAGGACTACATTCCAACACATTTGTCTATTTATCCAAAAAAAGTGATTTGGATGGTCCATTGAGCATTTATGTTCATCAGCATAATACCTATAAACCAATTTCCCCAATATTTACAAGCTCCAAATTGCTCAATGGACCCTCAAAACCCTGAATGAAGGATCTGGATGCTCCTTTAACCATTTATTTAACAGCACATTATTATTCTTGAAAATACTTTTCCCCATTACTGGAAAGCTACAAATTGCTAATAAAATGCCTGTAATCAGGTAAGAAATATTTTTGGGAAATCACAGACAGTAAAGTCCAAATTATATTTAAAGAAAGAGGATGTCATTTTAAACAGCTTTCCAATTTACTTCTATTATCAATGTTTCTTAGTTCTCTTGGTATCCTCTATTAAAGAGTTATCCATGGTGAGCTCGGGACCATGCACGTGTCTTTAGCAGGGGTCAAGTCCAGCAGGAATGCATGGGAACGGAGTTCCTTCGCTATTTTTGCAGGTGGAACTAAGTTCCACCTGGCCAGATAACATAAACACTTCAGTAAAGACTGCTGCTGCTGGTGGAAGGAGCTGGAACACAGTCTGGTTAGAGGGATAGGGAGATCCTCTAGTAATGGGCAGTAACACTTCCTACAATACACTAAATGCAATCCTGTCAGCGGGCCTGCTTTGTGATCACCCGGCACTGTGTGGAACACATGGTGCTTACATTTCTGTGTGGCTTGCTCCCCTCAGCAGAAATTGGACTAGTGCACTTTAAGATGGTGAGACTCTGTGAAAGAGGAGCCATCTCAGGCCCAAAGGCAACCATTCAACCCTTCATTGGTTTTAATTTGTTTTTATTAACCAAAGTGTATAGATTGCATACATATAAATACAGTGTAAGTGTGTGTGTGTGTGTGTGTGTGTGAGAGAGAGAGTATAAAGCAATATTAATTGTTTACAGGTGGAAGTCTTGGTGAGTTCCCACACTTTTATGTAGGACTTGACCCCTGGTTTTTAGACATCTGGCAGCAGTGAGTAAAGTGAGTGTGTAACTTTGTATTCTGGATTGCATTGGTATACCTAACTGAAAATATTAACACTTTAACCTTGTTGGATGTGGTTAACACAAATGTTGCAATACTTATCTATGATGTTTATTTAAGGTGCTAATGAATTCAGTAATGCTGTAATTGGATTTCTGGTGAGAAAAACAATTATTTTTGCAGAGTAAGAAAAATGAATAACTTACAGGAATAACAGTAATATTGGAATCTTTGCAAGTGACAATTATTCATTAAAGTATTAAAAGTGCTTTAGCTTACAAAATGTTTGCTTTAGAATAAGCAAATGTATGCTTTCTTTATTTTTCAACAGGTGTGTGTATGTGTTTTTATGTGTGTGCATAGGTTTTTATGTAGTTATATGTGAATATATATATATATATATATATATATATATATATATGTGCATGTATGTATTTACAGACATATATACACATATAAACAGATAAATACATATGTATACATATATAGACATATATATAAGTGCACTGGAGCCCTTTGCAGTTAAGTAGAGGAAACCATTTAAAATCATATTTATGCAATATTCATATTTAATAAAGGTTTTAACTATGTATTTACTGTACATATTATACATTCCAAAGTTGTGCACACAGCGGAATATGTTTTATGTATTATGAAATAGATATATGTCTTTCTGTATATATCTATACTTATATATAATCATGTGTATATATATATATATATATATATATATATATATATATATATATATATACTGTATATATAAATAAATATATATATACAGGGAGTGCAGAATTATTAGGCAAGTTGTATTTTTGAGGATTAATTTTATTATTGAACAACAACCATGTTCTCAATGAACCCAAAAAACTCATTAATATCAAAGCTGAATATTTTTTTAAGTAGTTTTTAGTTTGTTTTTAGTTATAGCTATTTTAGGGGGATATCTTGGACGCTTGGACGCTTGTGATGGAGCATTGTCCTGCATGAAAATCATGTTTTTCTTGAAGGATGCAGCCTTCTTCCTGTACCACTGCTTGAAGAAGGTGTCTTCCAGAAACTGGCAGTAGGACTGGGAGTTGAGCTTGACTCCATCCTCAACCCGAAAAAAGGCCCCACAAGCTCATCTTTGATGATACCAGCCCAAACCAGTACTCCACCTCCACCTTGCTGGCGTCTGAGTCGGACTGGAGCTCTCTGCCCTTTACCAATCCAGCCACGGGCCCATCCATCTGGCCCATCAAGACTCACTCTCATTTAATCAGTCCATAAAACCTTAGAAAAATCAGTCTTGAGATATTTCTTGGCCCAGTCTTGACGTTTCAGCTTGTGTGTCTTGTTCAGTGGTGGTCGTCTTTCAGCCTTTCTTACCTTGGCCATGTCTCTGAGTATTGCACACCTTGTGCTTTTGGGCACTCCAGTGATGTTGCAGCTCTGAAATATGGCCAAACTGGTGGCAAGTGGCATCTTGGCAGCTGCACGCTTGACTTTTCTCAGTTCATGGGCAGTTATTTTGCACCTTGGTTTTTCCACACGCTTCTTGCGGCCCTGTTGACTATTTTGAATGAAACGCTTGATTGTTCGATGATCACGCTTCAGAAGCTTTGCAATTTTAAGAGTGCTGCATCCCTCTGCAAGATATCTCACTATTTTTGACTTTTCTGAGCCTGTCAAGTCCTTCTTTTGACCCATTTTGCCAAAGGAAAGGAAGTTGCCTAATAATTATGCACACCTGATATAGGGTGTTGATGTCATTAGACCACACCCCTTCTCATTACAGAGATGCATATCACCTAATATGCTTAATTGGTAGTAGGCTTTCGAGCCTATACAGCTTGGAGTAAGACAACATGCATAAAGAGGATGATGTGGTCAAAATACTCATTTGCCTAATAATTCTGCACTCCCTGTATATATATATATATATACTGTATATATATATACTGTATATATATATATATATATATATATATATATAGTATATATATATATATATATATATTGTATATATATATATTGTATATATATATATATATATATATATATATGTATATATACAGGTGGAATATTGTGCAAAAGTTCATTTATTTCACTAATACAACTTTAAAGGTGAAACTAATATATGAGATAGACTCATTATGTGCAAAGCAAGATAGTTCAAGCCGTGATTTGTCATAATTGTGATGATTATGGCTTACAGCTCATGAAAACCCCAAATCCACAATCTCAGAAAAATAGAATATTGTGAAAAGGTGCAATTCTAGGCTCAAAGTGTCCCACTCTAATCAGCTAATTAAGCCATAACATCTGCAAAGGGTTCCTGAGCCTTAACATGCTCTCTCAGTCTGGTTCAGTAGGAATCACAATCATGGGAAAGACTGCTGACCTGATAGTTGTGCAGAAAACCATCATTGACACCCTCCATAAGGAGGGAAAGCCTTAAAAGGTAATTGCAAAAGAAGTTGGATGTTCCCAAAGTGCTGTATCAAAGCACATTAATAGAAAGTTATGTGGAAAGGAAAAGTGTGGAATAAAAAGGTACACAAGCAGCAGGGATGACAGCAGTCTTGAGAGGATTGTCAGGAAAAGGCCATTCAAAAGTGTTGGGGACTTTCACAAGAAGTGGACTGAGGCTGGAGTCAGTGCATCAAGAGCCACCACACACAGACGGATCCTGGACATGGGCTTCAAATGTCGTATTCCTCTTGTCAAGCCACTCCTGAACAACAAACAACGTCAGAAGCGTCTTACCTGGGCTAAAGAAAAAGAGACCTGGTCTGTTGCTCAGTGGTCCAAAGTCCTCTTTTCTGATAAGAGCAAATTTTGCATCTCATTTGGAAACCAAGGACCCAAAGTATGGAGGAAGAATGGAGAGGCACATATTGCAAGATGCTTGAAGTCCAGTGTGAAGTTTCCACAGTCTGTGTTGATTTGGGGAGCCATGTCATCTGCTGGTGTTGGTCTACTGTGCTTCATTAAGTCTAGGGTCAACGCAGCAGTCTGCCAGGAGATTTTGGAGCACTTCATGCTTCCTTCCGCAGACGAGCTCTATGGGGATGCTGACTTCATTTTCCAGCAGGACTTGGCACCTGCCCACACTGCCAAAAGCACCAAAACCTGGATCAATAACCATGGGATTACTGTGCTTTATTGGCCAGCAAACTCGCCTGACATGGACCCCATGGAGAATCTATGGGGCATTGCCAAGAGAAAGATGAGAGACATGAGATCGAACAATGCAGAAGAACTGAAGGCCGCTATTGAAGCATCCTGGTCTTCCATAACACCTCAGCAGTGCCATGATATTCTAATTTCCTGAGTTTCACCTGTATATATATATATATGTATATATATATATATATATATATATATATAAAAGTTTAATTTGCATATAGATATTTTGCAATGCATTAATATTTCCTTATGCACAGTAAAAAAAAAAAATATTTAGAGCTTGATTTATCAATATGCAAATGGGCATGGTGCACATGTTGTGAACCTGTCCGCATTTCATCACAAATTGTGGAGCTCATTGGCTTCCCATATTTACCATTGCATGAGCAAGCTCTCGTGCAATACCAAACCCCAACCAATTGCGTGAGATTAGGGCTTGTTAATCACCACGGTAAAATGAATCCAAGGGTGATCTTCATATGCCAACCTAAGTTGTTACAGAGTTTTAATGAAGCAGCGGCTTAACTGCTGCTTCATAACTACCAGTTGCAGGCTCAAATGAGCAAGCTTGCAACTGATTAGGACTTTTGTATGTTGCTAAATCTAGCTTTAATGTCTGCTTAAGTTGAATTTGTATAGCTTTCAACTTAAAATCCCCTGGAATAGCCATGCAAGGATATTTGAGAACTGGAATGTAGGCCATGGATAGAGAATATGGTTTCTGATTGAATCTCCAATGGAAAACATAACCTAAGCTGGAGCCAGGCTTCACCTTGCAAAATAAATATATTGTACCTATTAATCTGTGAACATGAACAAGTTTTATTGTATTTACTTGACCTTGACTTTACAGAAAGACACTAGAAGTAATGACTTGAAGGGACATCAAGCTATGCTTGTACTACACCCTACTGGAGAGGCAAAAACTGTATCCTGTATCTGTAAAAATGCTGCAAATTGGCTAAACCAGCTATTGATCTGCAGCATTTTGAAGGAAATCAAGTATGTTGGTCTCTTTAGGGAATGTGGTACACAAAAAAACTATATGTGTTTAATGTGTCTCTTTATATCTCTTTTAATTACTGTATTAATAGTTAATGCCATTCCTTTTATTTAATTCTTTATTTTATGCAATTAACAAATCTCTATAATTCTAGAAGTCTGTATTAAATTGTGTTTTTGCTTATTGTTTTGTTAAATACTTTACACATAAAATAATTAAGTTCAGAAGAAATCAAATCTGAAATGCCTTTGGAACTTCAATACAAATAGTGAAGAACTGGGGATTTAAAATAACTAGTGGAAGATTTATTAATCTTTCTTTTTAAAGAGAATAGACTGAAATCACAAGAGACAGGAGCAAATATAAACTGTGTTTCATAGAAAGGATAGAAATATTATTTCCAAGTTTATATGCTGCTCACTTTGATATAATGTAATAAAAACAGTTAAAGGGCTCCATGTACTAAGCCGTCAATTCATCCGTCATTTTAGACGCGGCTAAACTCGCCGTTACTCGCCGCGGGCGAAATGGTGTCCGCTGTAGCTATGTACTAATAATCCCACAACAAATAGACACCTCTAGCCCGCCGCGAGCAGTGGCGGAATATTGATAAATTTGACGCCTCGCTCGCCGCGAATAAGCTGATGTACTTAACTTTCAGTTCAATTGTCTGGCCAATTGTTAACACGTGACATGTAAGGTGTCATGAACGTCATAGTAGACGCGGGAATAGAATTTTGCTCCTATAAATGGACAAGTTTTCTAAACAACTTTATTATTGTTCCAAAATTTTTGGAGAGTAATTACAGAGCGCTCGTTTTTGAGATCTTTATTTACTATTTCGATATGGCTTCATCTGGATCTGAAACCGCTTCAAAATCCAAGAATCCTCACTTTTCTCATCAGCAAAACGTCGTTTTGATTGATATGATTATTGACTCTTATGATTATTTGTTTGGATGTCGTGTCAAACAGACAAATTTTTCTAGAAGGAAGCAGATCTGGCAAAGGATCAGCGACGCTGTTAGTGCCCAGGGTCCAGGAAAAAAGGATGTCGATCAGCTGAAGAAGCGTTACAACGACATTAAACGCTTCGCCAAAGCTAAATTGGCCAGAGAGAAAAATTTGGCACGTGCTACCGGAGGTGGACCAGCATATGTGGCAGACCTCAATGACTATGAGCAGAAGCTTGTTCAGCGTCTGGGACCGGAGATCATCACTGGCATAACGGATGATTGTGACAGTGATTTAAGAGGTAAATGTACAACATAGTTGACGTAAATGTTCTTTTTAAAGTTATGATAGGTTATTGTCTCCAATATATATTTCTTTAAAATAACATTATCTGACTTCTTACGCTTCAGTATCCTATATGCCATCTAGGCCCTGAATACTGTAATCATTTATGTCGCATATATGTATAAGGGATTGTACAAGCCATTTAGGCCCGAAATACTGTAATAATTTATCTCGCATATATGTATAAGGGATTGTACAAGCCATTTAGGCCCCAAATACTGTAATCATTTATGTCTCATATATGTATAAGGGATTGTACAATAATAGTATTGTTATACTGCCTTTTTTTTAATGGTCTAACGGAACTAAAGATTTGTTGATTATTAATATAGTGATCCCTAAAGATAACACCCATGTGTTTATTTTCAAACCAGTATTGCATAGAAACCTTAAAGAGATAATGACAATAGAAATAATGTAATTTGAAACTATTAAAATAATATTGTATGTCCGACATTAATCATGAGACTAACCCCAGATCACATGCCTTCTTAAATTTCTGATCTATTGACTTCCATGTTGCGTTATTTCACTATAGAATATTATTGTTAGCATCTTTCAAAATTGTTCTCCGCTTTATAAACATACATTTTTCAGATATAGCTATGCACATAGTTGACGCAGTCACATGAACCATCTATGTGCATCAACCAATGATCATTTACTGTGCCTGTATAGATTTGCTTTTCCTCAAAGTATAAAAATCCAATGAATGCAAAAACATAATACATTTAAATATTTTTAAAAATGCATTTTCTTATGCAATTTGTAAAGGTAATTATTTTTTTTCATGTCCCTTTAAAGGGCCACTAAACCCAAAATCTTTTATTAATGATTCGGATAGAGAATTGAAATTTAAACAACATATTACTTCAATTTTCTAGATATTCTTAGTTGAAGAAAAATAAATACACATGTTGAGCCAATCACACGAGGCTTCTTTGTGCATCAATCAAATGCTTTTCAACAAAGAATATCTATAGAATAAAACAAATTAGATAATATAAGTAAATTATAAAGATGTTTATAACTGCATTCTCTTTCCAAATCATAAAAAAAGGTGGTTGGCATGTCCCTTTAATGATTGAGCCTGCATTCACTGCTGTAATTATTATTATTAACAGTTTTAACTTTCAGTTTCAAATATAAATAAAAATAAACCTAATTTTTTTTTAATTTTTTTTTTTTTTAAGCGATGCCAACAACAGCAGAGCCTGTGAGGAGTAACGAGGTGCCCACTTGTTCTACTTCTTCTTCTGCGGTTTCGAGACCACCCGGTGCAGCTGTTTCAAGACCTTCGGACAGTTTTACACATGGACAATTTATACGCTCATCATCTAATGTTACACACACAACTTCCTCGGCGGACACACTTCCGGATCTAAGGACCAGCACTCCACAAACTGGTGTTGGTAGAGCAACTGGTAAGTACTTTACAAATGAATAATTTCAATGTTGTGTGTTTTATCTCTTTTATCTCTCAATTTTTTTTTTGAAATTTTTTTTTTAAATGTCAAATGTCATTATTGACATATTCTATTTCGAGATCTTGTACATATTTTTTTAAATGAGGATTCTTGTAGAGCATGCATGCTATTTTAATCAACTTTGTAATTTTTTTAAAATTTATCATTATTTTCTTTTTGAGAATTGATCATAGTATTACATAAGAAAGCTGATAGAAATTCCATGCAATATATCTTATTCTCCAAAAGATTATTTTTGCTTCAGTGTCCAGTTAATTGCAAAATACATTTCCATTAATAATTTTGAATATATCGTTACATTGACAAAAAAGCATTTTATTTATTTATTTTTATGTTATTTATTTTTTTATAGGTGATTTGGGACGTCTTTTCCAGAGATTGACTGGACATTCATCTCCATTATTTGATGGTATGTATCATATATGTATATATATATAATGTAACTTAAATTGTTGTATGACGGTTGTATCTGCTCTCTCCTTCTATTCTATTTCTGCAAGTGTTTTTATAACATTTTATTTTTATTTACTAACAATTTGTTATGTCTTGATCTAGAAGAAGAAAACTCATCAAGGGAGATCACTATCAATCTCATGCCGATAGTGGAAAATCCCATTCAAGATGAACCACCAGGAGGGCATGATGGAAGTGAGACTCCGGATATTCTTGAAGATTTGGGAGATGCGCAACCGGATGAAATTCACACACCAGAAAACATTGATGAACCTGTTGAAACACAGGCACCACCAATTGAACTGCAAACAGGTGGTGTAAATATTGACAATACACCGGCAGAAGGACAATTTGGCGATGTTGCATTGAGGGAAATGTTGACACTGGCAAGGCAATACAGAGAGGACCACAGAGAAATGCAGAATATTATTAACACTAATATTGAACGCTGGGCTGCTCTGTCAGAAAAAAATGTGGAAATCGAAAGGCAAAGGAATGAGATAGAGATGCAGAAATTACAGCTGCAAAGAGAGATGTTCCAGTGGCAGAGGCAGATGGATGAAGAGAAAAACCATCAAATTAACAGAGCTTTGAGCATCAGCGAAAGGACATTACAATCTCTGTTGGCTATTGTCAGTGAAAGGGAGGCTACAACAGACCCAAAGAGGCAACGTCTGGAGTGAACATTTTTTATTATCTAGTCACTGTTTATTTTTTTAATCTGTATATTGTTTACTAAGTTATTGTTTGTGTATTTTTAAGGGACACTGTACTCAAATTTTTTCTTTTGTGATTCAGATAGAGCATGCAAATTTGATCATAGGAGTACATTTGAAAGTTGCTTAAAATTGCATGCTCTATCTGAATCACAAAATATAAAATTTGGATACAGTGTCCCTTTAAGTTTAAAATGTTAGTCACTGTTAATTTTTTTACTCTGTATATTGTGTACAAAGTTATTGTTTGTGTATTTTTAAGGGACACTGTACTCAAATTTTTTCTTTTGTGATTCAGATAGAGCATGCAAATTTGATCATAGGAGTACATTTGAAAGTTGCTTAAAATTGCATGCTCTATCTGAATCACAAAAGATAAAATTTGGATACAGTGTCCCTTTAAGTTTAAAATGTTATTATTTAATAAAGACAAATTTTTTTATGGCCAAAAAAAAAGTTTATTTACATAAATTCAAACTCACTTTTGATTCTTCAACACAAAACTTTTTCTCAGTTATTAATCATGACAAAACAAAAAATGAAATCAAATTACATATTTACGGTATAAAAAATCTACTTGCTCCATTAACATTGCCAAAGTTGCCCTAATTTTAGAAATTTTTTGTTTAACATGATCTTCTAGACAACTCTGAGTACTTTTGTCTGCAGTCTCAATAGTTGATGTTGAAGATAAATCTGTAGAAAAATAAATGAAAAGCAAAATTTAATTCAATTGTCATATACATATTCAATGTATGATAGGGTTTTTCATCACAAATATTACCTCCTGATGTGCTGTTATCTACGTTATCTACTATATTAGCTTCCACACTTATGTCCACTCCTTTAAAGCTTTCATCTGAGCCAACTCCTATTTGAAATATACAATATATGTATTAGTTAAAACTTGTATTTTCTTAGATTTAAGATTACTGAGTATGAAACATACCTTTATCTACCATCATTGTTGGTAAAACTTCTATCCTTGGTTGAGTATCATCTGAAGTTAATGCTTCAAATATTGTCACACTATCAGGATTTTGAAATTCTTCCATTTCCATACTAGTTTCCATTTCTTCCATGGTAATATCTATGAACGAAATTACAAAGATAGAAAACTATTAAATCAAAAACCTTGTATATATTATTTAAAACAATAATAATAATAATCATTACAAGTGACATAGAAACCAATTTCTAAGTTTCATGATTCAGATAGTGCATGCAATTTAAATAAACTTTATATTTTACTTCATTCTTTTTGTATCTTTATTTGAAAAGCAAGAATCTAAGTTTAGATGCCAGCCCATTTTTGGTGAACCAACTGTGTTGTACTTGATAATTGGACAGAACCAATCAAAGAGTGCTGTCCATGGTGCTCAACCAAAAATTGGCTGGCTCCTTAGCTTAGATGCCCTCTTTTTCAAATAAAAATAGAAAGTAAATGAGGAAAAAAATGATAATAGAAGTAAATTAGCAACTTGATTAATATTGCATGCTAAAACTTTTTAAGCCAAAACCTAAAATATATAATTTAAAATTTAAATAATAAGTCATTACCTGTCTGTGTCTCTTTATGACAAATTTCATATGGATTTGGAGATAATTCAATATCCAATAGTGTTATTGGCAAAGGTGGAGAAAGAGCTTCACTTCTGGGTGTTTGCACCAACATTGACCTTAAGTAGCGTGGTGGGTGTGCACACTTCATTCTCCTACTTCTCATATCTATAAACATATATATAATAAAACATTTTAATAAAAAAAATTGAAATAATTATTCAAATTAATTTGTGGTTTTCAAAACATTCAGTTCTGCATGCTTACTTTTCTAACATGTTTCAATGTTATATAGTAATATATTTATATTTTATTCTACTAACTCAGTTCTGCATGTTTCAATGTTATATACTAATATAGTTATATTTTACTCTACTAACTCATTTTTGTATGCTAAGTTTTCTAACCTTTTAAGTGTATATAGTTATATAGTTAAATTTTAATCTACTAACTCAGTTCTGCATGCTAACTTTTGTAACTTTTTGCAATTGTATATACTAATATAGTCAAAGTAACAGTCAGGAAATATTATTTTCCTGGATTCGTCAATGATGACGCAGTTCAAAAATAAACCCTTCTTTTATATTATTAAAAATTATTTCATATATAATTTTGAAACTTACATGTCCTTATCAATCTTCGAATCGATTTATAGTACTTCGGTTCTCTTCTCTTCAAATCACTATATTTTCTAAGACACTGTCGTCTTGTTCTTTTAATTTTTTAAATACGATGCATTCTTCTCAGCATCTCGTATATAATTTTGTCTCGGCATTCCTGTCTCACTCCCCTCACACCACCAATCCGTTTAGGGAAATATTTATCCATGGCATAAACTAATATCACCAATTCTCCAGCACCAAAAGGTTCAGGACGCGACATGTTAGACGATGACGTGATTAATCGTTATGTCAATCATTAGCGCATTGATATAGATATGTATCCCCGAAAAATAGAGAAAAATATAATGTATATGTAGATTAATGTATTTTATGAAGGTTTGTAAATATCGATGTTTATAGTTATTACAAATGATATTTGTTTCATATACATTTTCTTTGTTTCAGATGTGTTGATATGTATTAACATTTATACTTTGGTTTACAATAGTTATTGTTTCTAAACATTTTATTTGTTTCAGATGTGTTTTTATGTATTAAAATTTAATTTGGATTACAATTTTTATTTTGTTTATAAACATTTAATTATTTAAAGATGTGTTTATATGTATTAAAATGTTGTTTGGTTTACAATTGTTATTTTGTTTATAAACATTTTCTTTGTTTCATATGTGTTTATATGTATTAGAATTTATTTTGGTTTACAATTGTTATTTGGTTTCTAAACATTTCCTTTTTTTTCATATGTGTTTATATGTTTAACAAGTTACTTTGTTTTGCAATTGTTAATATATAATGTTTAAAGATTATAATTTTGTAATAAAATAATTTATTTTGCCATTATTTTCTATATGCCACTATTCTCTTAACAAATCTTGAATGCAAAAATATATTATAAAGGTTAAGAAAATAAGTGCTAAGAGTAATCCCTTAAGGTATTTATTTGAATATGGGAAAACCTAGTAGCTGTTAAAAATAGAGGTTAGAATAAAACAAATAAAATTAGCAAGTCTTTTTTAACTCAAAAATCCAATCTGATAACATAAAGCACTGTTGAATATACTGTCGCTTGTTACAGCTACAATTCAATGACACAATACAATGAATTAGCATCAGCTATGGAGGGATTACATTACAACAATCACATATGTAAAAGAGTGAGAGCAGCTGTAGACACTAGTGTGATGTCACAAAGACAATGTATTACCTATAATATTGTCTGTAATAACTTTGATCATAAACTTTATTTATTTGAAACCTTTGATAATTGAAGAGCAACAACTGTTATGTATTTAACAGTTTATCATGAGTGATTTTTAATAACCTTAACTCTTAAAAAAAATGGAGACAAGTTAATAAAGAAAGTTTTTTATTGATCAACTGAAACTTTAATCCTCAAACACAAAATATTGTTCTGAAACCATGTCCCTTGTTGCATTTCCACGCCTATTAGCTTGTTCGACACATATTTCTTCTGGTAAATCATCAGTATCTATTGGATCTTCATCTTCTAATGGACAGCCTCTTTTAATTGCAATATTGTGCAGTATGCAGCAAACCAATATAATTTTGGCAACTTTCTCTGGTGCATACTGCATAGCACCACCAGAACGATCAAGACATCGAAACCGCATTTTCAAAAGACCGAAAGTCCTCTCAATAATCCCCCTGGTAGATCGGTGAGCTTCATTGAAACGTACTTGACTTCTGGTCTGTGGGTTGTTATAGGGAGTCAACAGCCATTCTGTACATGAGTACCCTCCATCTCCTAATAGAAGATATAATAAATATAAATATTAATATAAGAATAATTATAAAGATTCAGAACTATACAATACAATTAAACTATACAGATTACAGTCGACAAATTGGGCGCAATTTTGGTACATTGAAATGAGAGACATATTAGACGCCAGTTATGCTTACCTAGAAGCCATCCGTCAGGCATATTTCCCTCCTCGAACTTCCGGTATAACCCAGTCTGCCTTAAAATGTAAGAATCATGACAGGATCCAGGAAAGTTAGAACGGACACTGATAATCCTCATGTGGGGGTCACAGACCATCTGGACATTCAAGGAATGGAAATGCTTTCGATTCCTATAGATCTCCTCACGAGCTTGAAGTGGTCTTACAGCAACATGGGTACAGTCTATGGCACCTAGGACATTGGGCATCCCAGCCATCCTATAGAAATTTGACTTGATAGATTGCCATTCTTCAGGGGTAGATGGCAAACAAACATATCGATGAAAAATAACCATCATAGCCCCTATTACTTTGGATAAGTGGCGTGAAAAAGCAGATTGACTCATTCCAATAATGACGCTAGAAACTGCCTGAAAGGAGCCTGTTGCAAAAAAATGCAATGCCGCTAATAGTTTGAGAAGTCCCGGAATAGCTTGTGAATGAGCAGTCATCGGCTCCAAATGATCTTCAATCTCTCGATACAGGTGTAATATCGATTCACGATCAAGCCGGAATCTTTGTATGATCTCTCGGTCAGAAAGGCCGTGCAAACCAACCCGTGGAAGGAATACACGGGGGACTCGAACTCTCCTTCTTCTAACCAATCGATTAGCTACATTTCCAGTATTCTGTCTTCTAGCCCGGATTCGCATCAAACGGAGAATAAACAAAAACAGAATTCTCTCCATAGCTGCTGAAATGAACAATGTAAGTACAATGCTGATATTACTGCCTTTTATATATGTCTAGACTGGCGTCTAGAGTGACTTTCCTATTGTTTTGTACCTTGCCCGCCACCTAAAAGGTGGCGAGGCAAAAATAACGAGGTGGGAGCGGAAATTGACGCGAGCGGACAAATAGATTTTTTAGTACATTCGTTTTTGGCGAGTTGGTGGTCAAATGTGTCTAATTACAGTAAAAAATGGAGAGGTAGCGAGGTATGGCGGATAAGTACGCTCGCAATTTTAAAGATGCGAGTTTTTACATAATTGACGGCTTTGTACATATCAGTTTGCGAGTTTGGGCGCGAGATTTGTTGCGGGTAGCTCGCTGACTGCTTAGTACATGGAGCCCAAAGTATTATATTTATTTCCATTCAATTATTTGTTCATATAATTTACATGCCCTATTTTTATAATTATTAGTACACACTTTTTTAATGTTTCTAATTTTTTGTTGGTATAAAATTTCATAACAGGCTTTGCCGTTTTAAAATCATAGCCAGAATTTGTTTTAATATTAATGCCTCAGATATTGTTTCTTACTAGCAAATAACGTTAAATATTACTGTACATGAAACATAAAAAGGCTGTTCATTAATATTCACTTGGGTAGATGAAATTTGCAAAAGAGAATAAACCTCAAAAATACAATCTTGTTTTCTCAGGAGCATTTCCTTTATTTCTGGATTCAGTGTAATTAAATATAATATGAATACAATTTGAACTTTATTCAGTTATTACATTGCATTTTGTATGCAACTTGGAAAAGGATGATACACTTTTATATATTTTATTTCATATTTTAATTGTGTATGTAAAAATTTAAATAATTACAACTTGATTTTCTAACCTTTGCTATATACAGTACAATAAGTCTCACTTTGTCAAACAGCAATTGCAAGATTTAATTATTTTTTTACATAAAGCCTAAATGTTCTCAAAATGTTTGAAACAGTTTTTCAAGACCATTTTACTCAAATTCAACACCTAAAGACTTTGCAAGTATTCCTAGACCATTTGGAATTATTCTATTATGTTGCGCATGTGCAAGACACTCTAAAATGGCCATAGACAACATTTTAGTGGTAGCCCTCAGTTTACGCCGGGGTTAGGTTCCAGGAGGAATGGCTGTAAATTGAAACCCAGTTTATAATGAAAGTCAATGGGAAGTGAGGGAGTTAGGTTCCAGGTCCCTCTCAAAATTGTCATATCTTACACCTAATACATTATTTTTAAAGCTTTGAAATGAAGACTTTAAATGCTAAACAGCATTATAAACCTAATTATATAGATTGTATCATCATCAAACTAAGTTTAATGAACAAAAACGTTTTTTTACTTGCATTTTTTTGTTTCAGTTCTCTGCATTGTTAGCATGTTAGATAACATTGGGTCTGCACCTATTCTATGCATTTCAATTTGCAGTGATTAATAGGCAGTTAGGCACCTTCACCTCAAGCAGCTGGACAGGAAGATAATAGAGAAGTGGCTGCTCGATAGCTAATGTCTGTTCTGTGTACACAGATCAATTTCAGACCTGTTAAGTTGCATAACTTTAATGTAAAACAAGCGGACAGCTCCACCTACTGGCTATTTTAATGACTGCACATGACTGAAAAAAAACATAATTTATGTAAGAACTTACCTGATAAATTCATTTCTTTCATATTAGCAAGAGTCCATGAGCTAGTGACGTATGGGATATACATTCCTACCAGGAGGGGCAAAGTTTCCCAAACCTCAAAATGCCTATAAATACACCCCTCACCACACCCACAATTCAGTTTAATGAATAGCCAAGAAGTGGGGTGATAAAAAAGTGCGAAAGCATATAAAATAAGGAATTGGAATAATTGTGCTTTATACAAAAATCAAAACCACCACAAAAAAAGGGCGGGCCTCATGGACTCTTGCTAATATGAAAGAAATGAATTTATCAGGTAAGTTCTTACATAAATTATGTTTTCTTTCATGTAATTAGCAAGAGTCCATGAGCTAGTGACGTATGGGATAATGACTACCCAAGATGTGGATCTTTCCACACAAGAGTCACTAGAGAGGGAGGGATAAAATAAAGACAGCCAATTCCTGCTGAAAATAATCCACACCCAAAATAAAGTTTAATGAAAAACATAAGCAGAAGATTCAAACTGAAACCGCTGCCTGAAGTACTTTTCTACCAAAAACTGCTTCAGAAGAAGAAAATACATCAAAATGGTAGAATTTAGTAAAAGTATGCAAAGAAGACCAAGTTGCTGCTTTGCAAATCTGATCAACTGAAGCTTCATTCCTAAACGCCCAGGAAGTAGAAACTGACCTAGTAGAATGAGCTGTAATCCTTTGAGGCGGAGTTTTACCCGACTCAACATAGGCAAGATGAATTAAAGATTTCAACCAAGATGCCAAAGAAATGGCAGAAGCTTTCTGGCCTTTTCTAGAACCGGAAAAGATAACAAATAAACCAGAAGTCTTTCGGAAAGACTTAGTAGCTTCAACATAATATTTCAAAGCTCTAACAACATCCAAAGAATGCAACGATTTCTGCTTAGAATTCTTAGGATTAGGACATAATGAAGGAACCACAATTTCTCTACTAATGTTGTTGGAATTCACAACTTTAGGTAAAAATTCAAAAGAAGTTCGCAACACCGCCTTATCCTGATGAAAAATCAGAAAAGGAGACTCACAAGAAAGCGCAGATAATTCAGAAACTCTTCTGGCAGAAGAGATTGCCAAAAGGAACAAAACTTTCCAAGAAAGTAATTTAATGTCCAATGAATGCATAGGTTCAAACGGAGGAGCTTGAAGAGCCCCCAGAACCAAATTCAAACTCCAAGGAGGAGAAATTGACTTAATGACAGGTTTTATACGAACCAAAGCTTGTACAAAACAATGAATATCAGGAAGAATAGCAATCTTTCTGTGAAAAAGAACAGAAAGAGCAGAGATTTGAACTTTCAAGGAACTTGCGGACAAACCCTTATCTAAACCATCCTGAAGAAACTGTAATATTCTCGGTATTCTAAAAGAATGCCAAGAAAAATGATGAGAAAGACACCAAGAAATATAGGTCTTCCAGACTCTATAATATATCTCTCTAGATACAGATTTACGCGCCTGTAACATAGTATTAATCACAGAGTCAGAGAAACCTCTTTGACCAAGAATCAAGCGTTCAATCTCCATACCTATAAATTTAAGGATTTCAGATCCTGATGGAAAAAAGGACCTTGCGACAGAAGGTCTGGTCTTAATGGAAGAGTCCACGGTTGGCAAGAGGCCATCCGGACAAGATCCGCATACCAAAACCTGTGAGGCCATGCCGGAGCTACCAGCAGAACAAACGAGCATTCCTTCAGAATCTTGGAGATTACTCTTGGAAGAAGAACTAGAGGCGGAAAGATATAGGCAGGATGATACTTCCAAGGAAGTGATAATGCATCCACTGCCTCCGCCTGAGGATCCCGGGATCTGGACAGATACCTGGGAAGTTTCTTGTTTAGATGAGACGCCATCAGATCTATTTCTGGAAGTTCCCACATTTGAACAATCTGAAGAAATACCTCTGGGTGAAGAGACCATTCGCCCGGATGCAATGTTTGGCGACTGAGATAATCCGCTTCCCAATTGTCTATACCTGGGATATGAACCGCAGAGATTAGACAGGAGCTGGATTCCGCCCAAACCAGAATTCGAGATACTTATTTCATAGCCAGAGGACTGTGAGTCCCTCCTTGATGATTGATGTATGCCACAGTTGTGACATTGTCTGTCTGAAAACAAATGAACGATTCTCTCTTCAGAAGAGGCCAAAACTGAAGAGCTCTGAAAATTGCACAGAGTTCCAAAATATTGATCGGTAATCTCACCTCCTGAGATTCCCAAACTCCTTGTGCTATCAGAGATCCCCACACTGCTCCCCAACCTGTGAGACTTGCATCTGTTGAAATTACAGTCCAGGTCGGAAGCACAAAAGAAGCCCCCTGAATTAAACGATGGTGATCTGTCCACCACGTTAGAGAGTGTCGTACAATCGGTTTTAAAGATATTAATTGAGATATCTTTGTGTAATCCTTGCACCATTGATTCAGCATACAGAGCTGAAGAGGTCACATGTGAAAACGAGCAAAGGAGATTGCGTCCGATGCAGCAGTCATAAGACCTAGAATTTCCATGCATAAGGCTACCGAAGGGAATGATTGTGACTGAAGATTTCGACAAGCTGAAATCAATTTTAGACGTCTCTTGTCTGTTAAAGACAGAGTCATGGACACTGAATCTATCTGGAAACCCAGAAAGGTTACCCTTGTCTGAGGAATCAATGAACTTTTTGGTAAATTGATCCTCCAACCATGATTTTGAAGAAACAACACAAGTCGATTCGTATGAGATTCTGCTAAATGTAAAGACTGAGCAAGTACCAAGATATCGTCCAAATAAGGAAATACCACAATACCCTGTTCTCTGATTACAGACAGAAGGGCACCGAGAACCTTTGTAAAAATTCTTGGAGCTGTAGCTAGGCCAAACGGCAGAGCCACAAACTGGTAATGCTTGTCCAGAAAAGAGAATCTCAGGAACTGATAATGATCTGGATGAATCGGAATATGCAGATATGCATCCTGTAAATCTATTGTGGACATATAATGCCCTTGCTGAACAAAAGGCAAGATAGTCCTTACAGTTACCATTTTGAACGTTGGTATCCTTACATAACGATTCAATATTTTTACATCCAGAACTGGTCTGAAGGAATTCTCCTTCTTTGGTACAATGAAGAGATTTGAATAAAACCCCATCCCCTGTTCCGAAACTGGAACTGGCATAATTACTCCAGCCAACTCTAGATCTGAAACACAATTCAGAAATGCTTGAGCTTTCACTGGATTTACTGGGACACGGGAAAGAAAAAATCTCTTTGCAGGAGGTCTCATCTTGAAACCAATTCTGTACCCTTCTGAAACAATGTTCTGAATCCAAAGATTGTGAACAGAATTGATCCAAATTTCTTTGAAAAAAACGTAACCTGCCCCCTACCAGCTGAGCTGGATTGAGGGCCGCACCTTCATGTGGACTTAGAAGCAGGCTTTGCCTTTCTAGAAGGCTTGGATTTATTCCAGACTGGAGATGGTTTCCAAACTGAAACTGCTCCTGAGGATGAAAGATCAGGCTTTTGTTCTTTGTTGAAACGAAAGGAACGAAAACGATTATTAGCCCTGTTTTTACCCTTAGATTTTTTATCCTGTGGTAAAAAAGTTCCTTTCCCACCAGTAACAGTTGAGATAATAGAATCCAACTGAGAACCAAATAATTTGTTACCCTGGAAAGAAATGGAAAGTAGAGTTGATTTAGAAGCCATATCAGCATTCCAAGTTTTAAGCCATAAAGCTCTTCTAGCTAAAATAGCTAGAGACATAAACCTGACATCAACTCTGATAATATCAAAAATGGCATCACAGATAAAATTATTAGCATGCTGAAGAAGAATAATAATATTATGAGAATCATGATCCGTTACTTGTTGCGCTAAAGTTTCCAACCAAAAAGTTGAAGCTGCAGCAACATCAGCCAATGATATAGCAGGTCTAAGAAGATTACCTGAACACAGATAAGCTTTTCTTAGAAAGGATTCAATTTTCCTATCTAAAGGATCCTTAAACGAAGTACCATCTGACGTAGGAATAGTAGTACGTTTAGCAAGGGTAGAAATAGCCCCATCAACTCTAGGGATTTTGTCCCAAAATTCTAATCTGTCAGACGGCACAGGATATAATTGCTTAAAACGTTTAGAAGGAGTAAATGAATTACCCAATTTATCCCATTCTTTAGAAATTACTTCAGAAATAGCATTAGGAACAGGAAAAACTTCTGGAATAACCACAGGAGATTTAAATACCTTATCTAAACGTTTAGAATTAGTATCAAGAGGACCAGAATCCTCTATTTCTAAAGCAATTAGTACTTCTTTAAGTAAAGAACGAATAAATTCCATTTTAAATAAATATGAAGATTTATCAGCATCAATCTCTGAGACAGAATCCTCTGAACCAGAAGAGTCATCAGAATCAGAATGATGATGTTCATTTAAAAATTCATCTGTAGGGAGAGAAGTTTTAAAAGATTTTTTATGTTTTCTAGAAGGAGAAATAACAGACATAGCCTTCTTGATGGATTCAGAAACAAAATCTCTTATGTTATCAGGAACATTCTGCACCTTAGATGTTGAAGGAACTGCAACAGGCAATGGTACATTACTAAAGGAAATATTATCTGCATTAACAAGTTTGTCATGACAATTAATACAAACAACAGCCGGAGGAATAGCTACCAAAAGTTTACAGCAGATACACTTAGCTTTGGTAGTTCCAGCACTAGACAGCGATTTTCCTGAAGTATCTTCTGACTCAGATGCAACGTGAGACATCTTGCAATATGTAAGAGAAAAAACAACATATAAAGCAAAATTGATCAAATTCCTTAAATGACAGTTTCAGGAATGGGAAAAAATGCCATAGAACAAGCTTCTAGCAACCAGAAGCAATGAAAAATGAGACTTAAATAATGTGGAGACAAAAGCGACGCCCATATTTTTTAGCGCCAAATAAGACGCCCACATTATTTGGCGCCTAAATGCTTCTGGCGCCAAAAATGACGCCACACCCGGAACGCCGACATTTTTGGCGCAAAAGAACGTCAAAGAATGACGCAACTTCCGGCGACACGTATGACGCCGGAAACGGAAAATATTTTTTGCGCCAAAAAAGTCAGCGCCAAGAATGACGCAATAAAATGAAGCATTTTCAGCCCCCGCGAGCCTAACAGCCCACAGGGAAAAAAGAGTAAAATTTTTAAGGTAAGAAAAAATGTTTGATTCAAATGCATTATCCCAAATATGAAACTGACTGTCTGAAAATAAGGAATGTTGAACATTCTGAGTCAAGGCAAATAAATGTTTGAATACATATATTTAGAACTTTATAAACAAAGTGCCCAACCATAGCTTAGAGTGTCACAGAAAATAAGATTTACTTACCCCAGGACACTCATCTACATGTTTGTAGAAAGCCAAACCAGTACTGAAACGAGAATCAGCAGAGGTAATGGTATATAAATAAGAGTATATCGTCGATCTGAAAAGGGAGGTAAGAGATGAATCTCTACGACCGATAACAGAGAACCTATGAAATAGACCCCGTAGAAGGAGATCACTGCATTCAAATAGGCAATACTCTCCTCACATCCCTCTGACATTCACTGCACGCTGAGAGGAAAACCGGGCTCCAACTTGCTGCAGAGCGCATATCAACGTAGAATCTAGCACAAACTTACTTCACCACCTCCATAGGAGGCAAAGTTTGTAAAAACTGAATTGTGGGTGTGGTGAGGGGTGTATTTATAGGCATTTTGAGGTTTGGGAAACTTTGCCCCTCCTGGTAGGAATGTATATCCCATACGTCACTAGCTCATGGACTCTTGCTAATTACATGAAAGAAAAGGTTGTTATTCTGAAACGGCGCAAATTGAACCGGCGTAAACCAAGGGCCACCTGTATTTGTATACATAGTTCAGACAAAATTTTAGTGGCGTATTTGTATCCATGGTCTAGACAACATTTTAGCTGTGTATTTGTATACATGGTCTAGATTCATTAATGCACTATTCATCATAATTTTATAGTCTGTTTGTAGTGTGCAGGACACAAAGTTACATATGTATGTGTATTTAATAAGTGATATCCCCTACAGATAAGGGAAACATCAGGAAAAAGCAAGAGAATGGAAATCATAGCTGTAACATTTACAAATGGTGTTTTTCAATTCAGTTCAGTAAATGTTTGCTTCTAATTCAAATTCATTTTGTTGTGATTGCCAGCTTCACCAGCAACATCTCCATAAATGGGATTTCTCTTCGGAATCACATCTTCATGACCGGGATTTCACCATTTGTCATTTAGGGGCCCATTTATCATGCTCCGGGTGGAGTTTGAGGGCCTGTGTTTCTGGGGAAAATTTTTGGCAAACAATTATTAACATATATAAATTCTTCTCTTTCACATGAGATGCAAAATGTATCAGTGCAATCAGGGGCGAAACTACAGGGGGTGCAGAGGTTGACCATGACCTGCCACTGCCTGCACTGATATCATGTGAGTGTGACATGATGCTTCACTAGTGTCTCTGACTACAGGGGTTAGTGTTTCTGTTTTACCCATTGGTGTTTATGTGCGTGTGTGTATGTGTGTATGTGACTGTGTGTGTATTTATGCATGTATGTGTGTGTGTGTGAGTATGTTTGTGGAACCAGCAAATTATAGACCTTGTTACTACAGCATAGGGGCGGGGGGGTGGGGGTAAACAGTGTCACTATACATACAGTACCACTATATACAGTACGGGGGGGGGGGGGGGGGCTGGACCATGTCACAGACTACTGTGATCACTTTATAAAGTACTTCCACAGAAGAAGGCAGCACCTTGCAGTATAAAAATATCTTTATTTCCACATGCTGGAATAAAAAAGTGACATTTCGGGTAGAGAACCCTTAATCATACAAAGCTAAAACACACTGTTCAAACCTTATAAAGGCCTACCTGTACACATGTGTTCAATTAACATTTCTCAGCACTTCCACCTAGTGGTTACTCACTTCATTACATCTATGGTAGAACTTAATGTTCTTATTTCACCTTAGTGCCAGATAGAATTAAAATCAATACAGAAAAAATATATACATATGCAGAAAAATGACATATACAGATACCAATGTAATTTCAACCAAATAAATTATTGATAGACGAATTATTGAAAATTTTAAGAAATGTTTTTGTTGAAAAACAATTGCAGCAAGTTTGATGAAAAACAGTTACAGCAAGTTAAATGAAAAATAATTGCAGCAAATTAGACATTTCATGACTCAAAATGATTCCAAAAAAATTTACAAAGATGAATATAAAAATGATTATAAAAATAAAGTGTAATCCAATTCTTTATTTAAACCCAGGGGTTGCATTGCATTGAGATTGTAGATCCAAAATGCCTCTTTCTTTTTTAGCATTAATTCTCTATTACCCCCCCCCATCTGGGACTTGGCACTGCATCAATGATTTGAAAACGGACCTGACTAATGTTGTGGCCATATTGGATAAAGTGTCCTGACACTGGTGCCTCCAAGTTTCCACATCTGATATTGCTTTTGTGTTGTACTATCCTATCACGGACACGGCGTGTCGTCTCGCCAATGTAAATTTTTCCACATGGACATTTTATGAGATAGATAGCAAAAGCAGTATCACATGTGTAAAAGCCTTTTATCAAAAAATTTTTACCAGTGAGAGGGTGTACAAATTGAGGGCCTTTGATCATCGAATTGCAGTTGCCACATCCCAAACAGGGATAACACCCATAATTTTTATCAGATATGTAGCTTTGCTGTTTTTTGTTTGCATTTCCAATATTAGTATGTATAAGCTCATCTCTGAGATTTCTCCTTCTTCTATAGGCAGGCATGGGGGGTACTGCAAATTCAGCAACACCTGGGTGGCAACCCTGTAGGATACGCCAGTGTTTTTTTAGTACATTCATAATTTTGCTTTTGAGAGTAGGGGTTATCCTGCAGCGTTGGTTCAGAATGAATTAACTAAAGTGCAATCCAAAAAAGATCCAACACCAAAAAAGGAGGATAAACGTATGGTAATGGTTATGGATCATAATAATCAGGGTAGCAAATTATGAATGTACTAAAAAAACACTGGCGTATCCTACAGGGTTGCCACCCAGGTGTTGCTGAATTTGCAGTACCCCCCATGCCTGCCTATAGAAGAAGGAGAAATCTCAGAGATGAGCTTATACATACTAAGGCCTAGATTTAGAGTTCGGCGGTAAAAGGGCTGTTAACGCTCCGCGGGTTTTTTTCTGGCCGCACCATAAATTTAACTCTGGTATCGAGAGTTCAAACAAATGCTGCGTTAGGCTCCAAAAAAGGAGCGTAGAGCATTTTTACCGCAAATGCAACTCTCGATACCAGAGTTGCTTACGGACGCGGCCGGCATCAAAAACGTGCTCGTGCACGATTCTCCCATAGGAAACAATGGGGCTGTTTGAGCTGAAAAAAAACCTAACACCTGCAAAAAAGCAGCGTTCAGCTCCTAACGCAGCCCCATTGTTTCCTATGGGGAAACACTTCCTACGTCTGCACCTAACACTCTAACATGTACCCCGAGTCTAAACACCCCTAACCTTACACTTATTAACCCCTAATCTGCCGCCCCCGCTATCGCTGACCCCTGCATATTATTATTAACCCCTAATCTGCCGCCCCCGCTATCGCTGACCCCTGCATTACACTTTTAACCCCTAATCTGCCGCTCCGTAAACCGCCGCCACCTACGTTATCCCTATGTACCCCTAATCTGCTGCCCTAACATCGCCGACCCCTATGTTATATTTATTAACCCCTAATCTGCCCCCCACAACGTCGCCGACACCTACCTACACTTATTAACCCCTAATCTGCCGAGCGGACCTGAGCGCTACTATAATAAAGTTATTAACCCCTAATCCGCCTCACTAACCCTATCATAAATAGTATTAACCCCTAATCTGCCCTCCCTAACATCGCCGACACCTACCTTCAATTATTAACCCCTAATCTGCCGACCGGAGCTCACCGCTATTCTAATAAATGTATTAACCCCTAAAGCTAAGTCTAACCCTAACACTAACACCCCCCTAAGTTAAATATAATTTTTATCTAACGAAATAAATTAACTCTTATTAAATAAATAATTCCTATTTAAAGCTAAATACTTACCTGTAAAATAAATCCTAATATAGCTACAATATAAATTATAATTATATTATACCTATTTTAGGATTAATATTTATTTTACAGGCAACTTTGTAATTATTTTAACCAGGTACAATAGCTATTAAATAGTTAAGAACTATTTAATAGTTACCTAGTTAAAATAATTACAAATTTACCTGTAAAATAAATCCTAACCTAAGATATAATTAAACCTAACACTACCCTATCAATAAAATAATTAAATAAACTACCTACAATTACCTACAATTAACCTAACACTACACTATCAATAAATTAATTAAACACAATTGCTACAAATAAATAACATTAAATAAACTATCTAAAGTACAAAAAATAAAAAAGAACTAAGTTACAGAAAATAATAAAATATTTACAAACATAAGAAAAATATTACAACAATTTTAAACTAATTACACCTACTCTAAGCCCCCTAATAAAATAACAAAGCCCCCCAAAATAAAAAATTCCCTACCCTATTCTAAAATACAAATATTACAAGCTCTTTTACCTTACCAGCCCTGAACAGGGCCCTTTGCGGGGCATGCCCCAAGAATTTCAGCTCTTTTGCCTGTAAAAAAAAACATACAATACCCCCCCCCCAACATTACAACCCACCACCCACATACCCCTAATCTAACCCAAACCCCCCTTAAATAAACCTAACACTACCCCCCTGATGATCTTCCTACCTTGTCTTCACCATGCCAGGTTCACCGATCCGTCCTGGCTCCAAGATCTTCATCCAACCCAAGCGGGGGCTAGACATCCACTGAAGAAGTCCAGAAGAGGGTCCAAAGTCTTCCTCCTATCCGGCAAGAAGAGGACATCCGGACCGGCAAACATCTTCTCCAAGCGGCATCTTCTATCTTCTTCCATCCGATGACGACCGGCTCCATCTTGAAGACCTCCAGCGCGGATCCATCCTCTTCTTCCGACGACTAGACGACGAATGACGGTTCCTTTAAGGGACGTCATCCAAGATGGCGTCCCTCGAATTCCGATTGGCTGATAGGATTCTATCAGCCAATCGGAATTAAGGTAGGAATTTTCTGATTGGCTGATGGAATCAGCCAATCAGAATATAGTTCAATCCGATTGGCTGATCCAATCAGCCAATCAGATTGAGCTCGCATTCTATTGGCTGATCGGAACAGCCAATAGAATGCGAGCTCAATCTGATTGGCTGATTGGATCAGCCAATCGGATTGAACTATATTCTGATTGGCTGATTCCATCAGCCAATCAGAAAATTCCTACCTTAATTCCGATTGGCTGATAGAATCCTATCAGCCAATCGGAATTCGAGGGACGCCATCTTGGATGACGTCCCTTAAAGGAACCGTCATTCGTCGTCTAGTCGTCGGAAGAAGAGGATGGATCCGCGCTGGAGGTCTTCAAGATGGAGCCGGTCGTCATCGGATGGAAGAAGATAGAAGATGCCGCTTGGAGAAGATGTTTGCCGGTCCGGATGTCCTCTTCTTGCCGGATAGGAGGAAGACTTTGGACCCTCTTCTGGACTTCTTCAGTGGATGTCTAGCCCCCGCTTGGGTTGGATGAAGATCTTGGAGCCAGGACGGATCGGTGAACCTGGCATGGTGAAGACAAGGTAGGAAGATCATCAGGGGGGTAGTGTTAGGTTTATTTAAGGGGGGTTTGGGTTAGATTAGGGGTATGTGGGTGGTGGGTTGTAATGTTGGGGGGGGGTATTGTATGTTTTTTTTTACAGGCAAAAGAGCTGAAATTCTTGGGGCATGCCCCGCAAAGGGCCCTGTTCAGGGCTGGTAAGGTAAAAGAGCTTGTAATATTTGTATTTTAGAATAGGGTAGGGAATTTTTTATTTTGGGGGGCTTTGTTATTTTTAGGTGTAATTAGTTTAAAATTGTTGTAATATTTTTCTTATCTTTGTAAATATTTTATTATTTTCTGTAACTTAGTTCTTTTTTATTTTTTGTACTTTAGATAGTTTATTTAATGTTATTTATTTGTAGCAATTGTGTTTAATTAATTTATTGATAGTGTAGTGTTAGGTTAATTGTAGGTAATTGTAGGTAGTTTATTTAATTATTTTATTGATAGGGTAGTGTTAGGTTTAATTATATCTTAGGTTAGGATTTATTTTACAGGTAAATTTGTAATTATTTTAACTAGGTAACTATTAAATAGTTCTTAACTATTTAATAGCTATTGTACCTGGTTAAAATAATTACAAAGTTGCCTGTAAAATAAATATTAATCCTAAAATAGGTATAATATAATTATAATTTATATTGTAGCTATATTAGGATTTATTTTACAGGTAAGTATTTAGCTTTAAATAGGAATTATTTATTTAATAAGAGTTAATTTATTTCGTTAGATAAAAATTATATTTAACTTAGGGGGGTGTTAGTGTTAGGGTTAGACTTAGCTTTAGGGGTTAATACATTTATTAGAATAGCGGTGAGCTCCGGTCGGCAGATTAGGGGTTAATAATTGAAGGTAGGTGTCGGCGATGTTAGGGAGGGCAGATTAGGGGTTAATACTATTTATGATAGGGTTAGTGAGGCGGATTAGGGGTTAATAACTTTATTATAGTAGCGCTCAGGTCCGCTCGGCAGATTAGGGGTTAATAAGTGTAGGTAGGTGTCGGCGACGTTGTGGGGGGCAGATTAGGGGTTAATAAATATAACATAGGGGTCGGCGATGTTAGGGGTAGCAGATTAGGGGTACATAGGGATAACGTAGGTGGCGGCGATTTGCGGTCGGAAGATTAGGGGTTAATTATTTTAAGTAGCTTGCGGCGACGTTGTGGGGGGCAAGTTAGGGGTTAATAGATATAATACAGGGGTCGGCGGTGTTAGGGGCAGCAGATTAGGGGTACATAAGTATAACGTAGGTGGCGGTCGGCAGATTAGGGGTTAAAAATTTTAATCGAGTGGCGGCGATGTGGGGGGACCTCGGTTTAGGGGTACATAGGTAGTTTATGGGTGTTAGTGTACTTTAGGGTACAGTAGTTAAGAGCTTTATAAACCGGCGTTAGCCAGAAAGCTCTTAACTCCTGCTATTTTCAGGCGGCTGGAATCTTGTCGTTAGAGCTCTAACGCTCACTGCAGAAACGACTCTAAATACCAGCGTTAGAAAGATCCCATTGAAAAGATAGGCTACGCAAATGGCGTAGGGGGATCTGCGGTATGGAAAAGTCGCGGCTGAAAAGTGAGCGTTAGACCCTTTAATCACTGACTCCAAATACCAGCGGGCGCCCAAAACCAGCGTTAGGAGCCTCTAACGCTGGTTTTGACGGCTACCGCCGAACTCTAAATCTAGGCCTAATATAGGAAATGCAAACAAAAAACAGCAAAGCTACATATCTGATAAAAATTATGGGTGTTATCCCTGTTTGGGATGTGGCAACTGCAATTCGATGATCAAAGGCCCTCAATTTGTATACCCTCTCACTGGTAAAAATTTTTTGATAAAAGGCTTTTACACATGTGATACTGCTTTTGCTATCTATCTCATAAAATGTCCATGTGGAAAAATTTACATTGGTGAGACGACACGCCGTGTCCGTGATAGGATAGTACAAAACAAAAACAATATCAGATGTGGAAACTTGGAGGCACCAGTGTCAGGACACTTTATCCAATGTGGCCACAACATTAGTCAGGTCCGTTTTCAAATCATTGATGCAGTGCCATGTCCCAGACGGGGGGGGGGGGGGGGTAATAGAAAATTAATGCTAAAAAAGAAAGAGGCATTTTGGATCTGCAAACGCAATGCAATGCAACCCCTGGGTTTAAATAAAGAATTGGATTACACTCTATTTTTATAATCATTTTTATATTCATCTTTGTAATTATTTTTGGAATCATTTTGAGTCATGAAATGTTTAATTTGCTGCAATTATTTTTTATTTAACTTGCTGCAACTGTTTTTCATCAAACTTGCTGCAATTGTTTTTCAACAAAATAAATTCTTAAAATTTTCAATAATTTGTCTATCAATAATTTATTTGGTTGAAATTACATTGGTATCTGTATATGTCATTTTTCTGCATATGTATATATTTTTCTGTATTGATTTTAATTCTATCTGGCACTAAGGTGAAATAAGAACATAGATGTAATGAAGTGAGTAACCACTAGGTGGAAGTGCTGAGAAATGTTAATTGAACACCTGTGTACAGGTAGGCCTTTATAAGGTTTGAACAGTGTGTTTTAGCTTTGTATGATTAAGGGTTCTCTACCCGAAACGTCACTTTTTTATTCCAGCATGTGGAAATAAAGATATTTTTATACTGCAAGGTGCTGCCTTCTTCTGTGGATTTATTGTGACTAAAGGGATTACAGCATCCTTTTTTGGCCTGCACCTGACAGTGGAGCTGAGCTACAAACTGTTCTGACTTTATAAAGTACTGGGGCAGGTAGGGTCAGGCCAGCCATCTCACCGGCAGATTACAGACTGTGTCACTGACTCTATATACAGTACTGGTGGGTTTAACAGTGTCACTATATACAGTAATGGGGGGTCAGACCATCTCACAGGGTACCTCCTTTTGTAGACATGTAATCTGAGTCACATTTTTTTTCTGTGTTACATGTAAAAAAAAAAAAAGATATGTATCAAATTCACTTTTTTTGTGGGGGGGGGGGGAGTCCTTCTTAGATTCTTGCGCCTGTGCCCTTTGGTTTCTAGTTACGCCTCTGAGTACAATTTCTCTTTAGATCCAAATAATGTTTACCTGGACATAGAATTCAAAAAATCTCTTTTCCATTAAATATTGGTATATCTTTGACACTTCATTATAATTATTGGTTAGTTGACTATTCCTAAGATTTACATAAATAATAAATATCAAAGATAAAAAAATAAACACACATATATACAGTATATATATATATATATATATATATATATATATATATATATATATATATATATATATATTAGATAGATAATACGCAGACAGATAGATAGATAGATAGATAGATAGATAGATGGATAGATTTTTATTTATTTAGAAGCAAAACTCATTGATTTCCAATTTGCAATTAGCAGCATTCGTGTTTCCAGTCCTCTGCTCAGAGACATGAGCATGAGTATATATTTCCTCATTTTCACACTGTCATATACAATAACTAGATTGTTCAACTTTATGATAACTGAGTTATTGCTGCTTCATATATTAAAACCCAGAGTGTGTCATGATCATTACCGTAGCTCATATCATCTCAAAGAAAAGCTCTTTTACAAAGTATGCACGCTCAGCCTATCAAGGTTGTAGCCAATAGCATCTATGTCTGCTGTAGCTAGCTTTATTTCATTAGAAAGTTAATAGAAGCAGAAAGCTCACAATCATGTATGTGTTAAAGTAATGATATGCCTTGTCATAATATTCTGGCAATTAGTAACTGACTGTTTGACAAAGAAACACACACTGGAAAATCTTGTGAGAAATAAAGGTAATGGCTAATGGGAGACATGGAAACTATTATATTCATATTTATAGTTTGTTGAATAACAGAAATGTCAGGTTTACTTACAAAAGATCCAATTCAGATTTAATTATCTGACGTTTTTTATTGTGGTGAATTAAAATTGCTATTTAACGACAACGCTCTAGGTAGTATGTTCAATAAAAAACTAATAATACCCCTTTTAAACATTATGCAATGCATCTATGACCTATTGTAAAAGCTTAAATAAATACATTATTTTATCAGTAAATCATGGATCTTAAAGGGACATAAAACAAGTTGGGATAGAGACCCAATATAATCATTACTTTACCTGCAAATTTATAATGCAGTGCCTCACCATTAACCCTTTATTTTAAGTTTCTTAATTGTACATCTCTAACTCCCCCCACACAATTATTTTTATGGCTTTATCTAAATCCCCCATTGCTTTGGTAGATTACAAGACTTTAACAGTCATTATCTGCAGGAGCATGCATAGAAGCAAATAAGCAGCTGTGAACTCAGTTGAAATACAATTCCTGTGTTTCTGATGCTAAACACTGATAACGGGGTGGATCAGACACCTCCAGACTACATGACTATGTAACTAATTTTGCTTATTTTTGAAAATTATTTTAAAATACTTGCCAACAATTTTGTTTATGCAAACTATTTTAACTTAATTAGCCCTTCTAGGATATGCACATATCTCTACATTTATGGGACAGAAAAAAAAAGAATAAACTTGAAATTGCAAGAATTATCTGTTGTACCAGCTGGATATGAAAAGTTTCTGAATACATTAACATTTTGTTTCCTGCTATTGTATTCAAAGGTCAAACTTCTCTTCCCGCTTGCCTTACTTACAATTAGCCCTTGGTTCTTGAATAGATATGACTTGCCACTTACATTTTTGGCAGCAGCTGTGTTGTTTTTGCAGTATGTTATCAGCTATGCGTAATCTATTTTGGAACAGATATGTAGCATGGTTAGGCTTGTTAAGTCTGTCGACTTCCACTTCTCAGACTTGCAAAACCCACAATTTGCAAACGTATAATAATGGATAAGGGGAGGAACAAATAATTAAAGTATATTGCAATTTTTATTTACTGCATAAGTGTAAATTTTTTTTTCGAATTTTCATGTCCCTTTAACTGTTATGTTATTTTGATCTTATCACTCAAGCCCTGATAAATTTATATTGTGTTTGGGAGATATGAGCTATAGAAGTACTTTAATTTTTTGTCACTTTTTATCACAATATTACTTCGAGCAAGATTTTTCACTATAAACACGTGATTTATCCTTTTAAAGGGATATTAAATCCTCCATAAATGCTTAAATAATCATTGTAAAAAGAATATCCCTAGCTAAAAATAATGCCAACGAAGTAGCTGTTCTTTGTTAATTTTATCTACATTCCCTATAATTTACCTCTGCCACCGTCTCAGGACTGCATATTACATACTTAGCCTAGCCGTATACCAGTGGCGTAGCGTGGGGGGGGCCACAGGGGCGGTTGCCACGGGCGCAAAATTATGGGGGGCGCAAAAGCCTCCACCAGACAGTAGACTGTTGTGACAGTCCCAGACTCCAGCGGCGATTTTAGCAACCCTTTTAGCAACCCTGCTGTTCTGTCTTGAGTCACTCTCAGTCTCAATCAATGCAAGTGTGAACTTCCATTGTTTGTCACTTTGTCAGTGTCATCTGAGTCGCCACGGTCTGTGAGTCTCAGTCTGTGCCGCCTCCTGTAAGTGTGTGTAAATGTAATCTACTGTTTATCCGACTCTACAATTTACACCACTAGCACGGCGCCGGCAGGTCCTGACTCCTCCCACTCCCAGCGCGCAGGTCAGGAGGGACCAAGGGAGCAATAAGTGGAGGAAGAGCCTGAGCCTGAGGACTGTCTCTAGCGCGTCGTGCCTGGTGCCTGCCCTGCCCGTGACTCGAAATTGAAGCCTGGACAGGTAAGTAATTTGGGGAGGAGAGGAAAGGGATGTCAGTTGTGGCAGCGGCTTAGCCTTAGTGGCTATATATTTCTTGACTACAAATTTTCAGGACTCAGAGGACTGAGAGGAATGTTAACTGTTGGGAGGCTGGGGTGTAAAGGTGAGCTCAGTGTTCTCTTGGGCCTGGGTAGGAATAATCTGTCTGTAATCCTGTGCTGCTGAGCTCTGCTCCTCTCATCAGTCTGGATGCAGTTTGGCTGCAGTTACGTCTCAGGCTGGCCGCTGTGAGTTTCCATAAAAGTCCTGCTCTCAGGTCATCTACCGCATGCTACCCCCTGCATGAGAAACCACTTCATTCCTGGGCTCTAGATTGTGTGTGAGAAGGGGGTGGTACACTTGTGCATTTGCATTAGAGAGGAAATACAGATACATGGCTTACAGCAATGTCTATCTGCAGCAATATATCAATAAGTTAGAAAAACTCAGCAGTGAAAGATAAAGGAGCCAATGACTTAACAAAAGGTAACATTTTCTGAACATTTGGGATTTTTTCAAAACAGACAGCATCTTGCTTCAAATAGGATGTACATAATGCCAGCAAAGTTAGTTGTACATCATCATATGTCATTTACAACTGTATTTTATACCAAGGAAGCAATAAAAGGGGTATGGAACCATTAATGTTTTTTGCATATAAAATATTTTTACAAATAATTGCAGTTTAAAAAAAAAAAAAAGTTAGCTTAAAGGGACATAACAGTGCTATATCATTTCATTACACTATTTCATGTTTCTAATTATGTGTTTAAGCCCTACAAAGGGGTTAAACACATGGTTAATGTTTGCTCCAATGTACTTCTTCTGAATTAGACACAGGCCAGCGACTGGCAACTATGCACATATGCCACACCTGTGATTTGCTTACCAGACCAGGACTTTAAATATGAGCTCAACCCCTGTATGAACAATAATAGTTATATGGAATTTGCACAAAAAATATCCTTTACCATCAACTATAAAGTTTTACTTTTGTATGAAAAATCTTAGCACTGTATCTTTACTACTCTTCTTTGATATTTACAAAAGACAAAGGCGCCTCCTAGTGTAATACAGTTGGTGAAAGAGATTTGATAGGTAATCAAAAAGGTACTCACAAGTGGAGCAGCACCCAATTGTGCTAAATCAAACAGACTGGGATCTCACAGTGTCCCAGCTCACTGACACTGCAAGGAAACTGGTTTCTCCAATGTCTTGCCGGACTGACAGAGCTCAGACTCTCACAAAGAGGTTTACATAAAACCAAATTTTATTAATAAAATAAAAATCTCAGTGTCTCATGACACTAGATATTAAAAGAACAAGCAACGCGTTTCTCAGACTGCTGTCTGTTTCATCAGGCTTCCTTCAGCCTGATGAAACAGACAGCAGTCTGAGAAACGCGTTGCTTGTTCTTTTAATATCTAGTGTCATGAGACACTGAGATTTTTATTTTATTAATAAAATTTGGTTTTATGTAAACCTCTTTGTGAGAGTCTGAGCTCTGTCAGTCCGGCAAGACATTGGAGAAACCAGTTTCCTTGCAGTGTCAGTGAGCTGGGACACTGTGAGATCCCAGTCTGTTTGATTTAGCACAATTGGGTGCTGCTCCACTTGTGAGTACCTTTTTGATTACCTATCAAATCTCTTTCACCAACTGTATTACACTAGGAGGCGCCTTTGTCTTTTGTGATTTTTTTCACAGAGAAAACTTGCTGTTAGATCCTGATTTCCCTGACAAAGTAGCTGACTCCAGTCATCATCTGTGTTCCTGATCATTGATCATCCTGGTATTTGATCACATTCATCATTTGGGACTATACCCACCCCAATTGGGACATTTACCATCTATATAACATTGCAGAAGAAGACAGCATTTCCAGATAAGAACCTTTCAGGAATTTCTTATTACTGTATTTGTTATTATTTGTGTTGTATCCTATGTTTCTCATAGTCCCATATTTATAAGAATTGTTTCACTTTTGTTTACATTATTCCGTATAGTATATTTTATTATAGTTATTATATGTAATATCTTGTTCTCTTCTCTCTTAGCCTATTTACATAATAATCATATAAGGTCCTGTGCGCCCCCTAGTAGTAACACACCCTTAGTGTTACTGATTGTTTCTTCTTTGATATTGACCTTTACATTACCTGCAGATCAGTTGGTAGTAAGTAATACCTGGTGAAATGTTTATTACAACACAAACCAATACAAGCTTTTAACTGTAAACGGACTGTACACCCCCCCCCCCCCAACATTGGGATTCAAACACAAATATTTTGTGCTAGAGACATAAACACTTGTCTTGTTCTGCTTTTTTTTTAAAAATATTATTTTTAAGAATATTTCTGGCTTCTTAAACATTCCTAATTTATTGCATGTTTTCTACCAGTTTTTTTCCTGTAGAAGTTGAGAATAATGGTTTAATGAATATTGGAAATTGTAACAAGTTTAATTTGTTTTATATGTAATTAAAACAAAAACCTGTCTCCTAAGTTGTTGAGCTGGCTCCTAGATTCAAAGCAAATTTGCCAATCCCTACTGTACTGGTGGAAGAGACTCAGTCGGTGCTAATGGGTTAGGGGGGCGCAATTCTTACCTTGCCCTGGGCGCTGACAACCCACGCTACGCCACTGCCGTATCCTATACATTCTATTAAATTCACAAAGAAGTGTCTGTAGCCTCCACAGCTTCACTGACCTAACCAACCTCTTCAGCTTCACCAGTTACTATGCTATTCTACAAGAACGATTCCAGCAAAGAGACTGGACAGAATACTTATGAAAAACACTCTTCTCTCATATATTGGGACTTAGTACATATAGGATTTAAAATATATCAACTTTATTAGTTATAATTAAAAAGGGTAACACAAATTAAAACACATGCAGCAAGCTCAGTGTGGTATCTAACTAAGGTACTCGAATATGCTGGGTTTGCAAGTAATTGTCCTAGGTTAATGTGACTTGCCCATGGACGATAAAGGGCTGAGAGTGACTAAAATCCAAAATTAGAAAGAGGATGTTAGGGTACATTCATGGCGATCACCCACAAAGGATGAAGGTCAAATAAATAAGTATTAGGTCCAACCATGCACAACCGGATCTACTATAGTAATGATATGTGGTCCCAATCAGGATTGAAGGTATAAGCAGCTATATAATAATAATAGTAGTGTCAAATACACTAATACAGTGTGACCTACAGCTCCAATTTTCCAAACTGGAGACTGGAGATATGTGTGTGTAGTCACTACCTAGGAATACACTAATGGTACTGGGTAATATAAATGGGTTACTAGCAATGTGATGTCAATCATGGAATAATGGAACATTAAACTCTAGAAATCAATGTGTGTCAATGTAACAGTACCATACTGCTAACGAGTCATATAACTTACGTGTATACACTAAACTCGTGATTTGTGTAACAGCTGCTACGTATTTGTTATAAATTCCTATGCATGTAGCCCCATTGCTAGTGTATATGTTGATGACCAACACTAAAATAAAACAAGTATACATTACAGTAGAATTTCTAGTGTGTATATATGTTGAACAACACTAAAGTGAGACCTTTATACGTGCAGTAAGATACATATCTATAACACTGTGCCTATACTTCGGCACATTGACAGCTAAGTTATTAGATAATGCATACATATCTCAACATAGTGCTAAAAGTACAATGTGTCAAAGCAAGTAGGCGAAACATGTTAAGGAAGGAAATACAGGATAGTTGGGTGTCCTGTGGTTTTTAAATAATTGCAAATAGTTCAGTAATGGTTCTCATGACTATACGAATGGGCTAGTGACAATTACGTAGTAAAGTGGTTTGGGTAAAAACCGATACTGGCCGCCTAGGGCCTTGCCTGTAGTATATGTTACAATATAGCTACTCGTTTGAGTGCTGAATTGTAGGCACAGCGTTACAATATCTATTATACTGCAAAACATACAAGTCCAACTATAGTGTTATTTCTAATGCACATACAATTTGATAAATTGTACCTTAAGCACAATATTGATCTATATCCAACAATTTAGCTAACGGATAACGTGCTGAAGTATAGATACAGCATTACAGGTACTGCTTTACTGCAATATATACAGTCTCATTCCAATGCTGTTTATAATGGAGCTGTATGTATAAAAATCCAGTAATAAATATGTAGCAGCTGTTGCACAAATCATGAGAAAAGCGGACACACCGCTGTTGATACACTGTATCCTTAGCACTATATTGATATACAGTAAATGTAATATCCAACAACTTAGCTAATCGATAGCGTGCTAAATTGTAGGCACAGCATTACAGATACCAACCTGACTATAGTGTATACAAGGTCCACTTTAGTGGTGTTCACCAAATATACAATACTAATATATCAGTAATGAAGTTGTAGATATAGAAATCTGTAATAAAGATGTAGCAGCAGTTGTAAAGCGGATACACTGCAGTTGACACATTGTACTTTTAGCACTATGTTGAGATGTATATGCATTATCTAATAACCTGGAAAAAAGAAGTTTGCATATGTGCGCTAACAGCTAAGGGGTTTAATTATTGATATAGTGTAATATTACAGAGACAAAAAAAAATGTAAAAAAGTTGTATTTAATCAATAATAAAAATGTAAAATACACCAAATTAATAGAAATATTTAAAATGAATCCTCACATATGACAAATTAATAGAAATATTTAAAATGAATCCTCACATATGATTGGTTATCTAAATATTATCTATATAGATAAAATAGGAACATAAAACAATTGTAAATAGTTACAAATGATTTCCACCTTAAAAATCACCTTATGTTACCAAAATAGCAATAATATAACAAAAAGCTGTTGCACTAATGGTACATAGAAATTTCATTGGTTAATATAAAACCAACTAATATCCTTTTAGGATATGTATTTCAGTGTATATTCACTGCAAATGGAAGGTCTCTTAACAAACACACTTGTTGGGTTATTTTAGAGTCCTTAATTAGGATATGTATCGTTTTCTCTTTTCTGGTGAAATCTTTTTTTGCAAACAAACTGGGTTGCTTATTCTAAAAGTCCTTAATCAGGGTACACACCGGTTTCCCTCTTTCCGTATGAAAGACTTACTTATAGCCTTAATAGGGAACCGACCTTGGGATAGTGTTGATAACAAATGTGTTTGCTGGATAGTGTTATCAACACTATCCCATGGTCGGTTCCCTATTAAGGCTATAAGTAAGTGGGTGATCGCCATGAATGTACCCTAACATCCTCTTTCTAATTTTGGATTTTAGTCCCTCTCAGCCCTTTATATGACCAGGCCATCGTCCATGGGCAAGTCACATTAACCCAGGACAATTACTTGCAAACCCGGCATATTTGAGTATCTTAGTTAGATACCACACTGAACTTGCTGCATTTGTTTTTAATTTATGTTACCATTTTTAATTATAACTAATAAATGGCTAGATTACGAGTTTTGCGTTATGGGTAAATGAGTTAAGGCTCTTTTTCACTACCGCTGGTATTACGAGTCTTGCAGGTCTAGCTGCACCGCACATTTTTTTGGCCTTAACACAACGTAACTACCGCAGCTTTCCAAAAGTCCTTTTTCAATGGGACTTCCTTTGCACCGGTATTACGAGTTTGCCGGGGAGGCTAAAAAGTCAGCGGTACACCCTATACCGTCAAGATTTGTTCCGCCACCTGAAAGTCAGTAGTTATGAGTTTTATGCTACAAAGCCGTAACATAAAACTCATTACTAAAGCGCTAAAAAGTACACTAAACACCAATAAACTACCTATTAACCCCTAAACCGAGGCCCTCCCGCATCGCAAATAAAATAAAATTATTAACCCCTAATCTGCTGCTCCAGACATTGCCGCCGCTATAATAAACATATTAACCCCTAAACCGCCGTTCTACCACATTGCAAACACTAGTTATATTATTAACCCCTAATCTGCTGTCCCTAACATCGCTGCAACCTACATTACTGTTATTAACCCATAATCTGCTGCCCCCCAAATCGCCGCCACTATACTAAAGTTATTAACCCCTATATCTAACCCTAGGTCTAACCCTAACTCCCCTAACTTTAATGTAATTAAAATAAATCTAAATAAAACCTACTATTAATAGTGATGTCGCGAATTGTTCGCCGGCGAATAGTTCCCGGCGAACATAGCATATTCGCGTTCGCCACGGCGTGCGAACATATGCAATGTTTGATCCGCCCCCTATTCGTCATCATTGAGTAATACTTTGACCCTGTACCTCACAGTCAGCAGGCACATTCCAGCCAATGAGCAGCAGACCCTCCCTCCCAGACCCTCCTACCTCCTGGACAGCATCCATTTTAGATTCATTCGGAAGCTGCATTGTTAGTGAGAGGAGGGACAGTGTAGCTGCTGCTGATTTAGTAGGGAAATCTATAGCTAGGCTAGTGTATTCAGTGTCCACTACAGTCCTGAAGGACTCATCTGATCTCTGCTGTAAGGACAGCACCCCAAAAAGCCCTTTTTAGGGCTGCTTTTTTTTCCCTGTGTAATCTAATTGCAGTTGCCTGCCTGCCAGCGTGTGTGTCAGACTCACAGCGTATACTGTGCCCATTTGCCCAGTGCCACCACTCATATCTGGTGTAACAGTAGTTTAGATTTAAAAAAAACAACACTTTTTTGACTGTGTTAAATAATAGCAGTCAGTTTCCTTCACACGTGTGCGTTTAAGTGCCTTCCTGCCAGGGCACAGTGTCACCCCAGTGCAACTCATATCTGGTGTAACAGTAGTGTACATACCTGATGTTTTAAAGCACGTTATTCCAAACAATTTAGGAATGTTAGGTGATTTATGCCCTTTATGGATTAAAACCAGACTCTGCATCAACTATGTAATTTTCCATGGGAGTTTTGCCATGGATCCCCCTCCGGCATGCCACAGTCCAGGTGTTAGTACCCTTGAAACAACTTTTCCATCACTATTGTGGCCAGAAAGAGTCCCTGTGGGTTTTAAAATTCGTCTGCCTATTGAACTCTATGGCGGTTCGCCCGTTCGCGAACAGTTGTGGAAGTTTGCGTCCGCCGTTCACTTCCGCAAAATTTTAGGTTTGCGACATCACTATTAATAACTAAATAATTACTATTTAAAACTAAATACCTATAAAATAAACCCTAGATAGCTACAATATAACTAATAGTTATTTATTTTTATTTCACAGGTAAGTTTGTATTTATTTTAACTAGGTGGACTAGTTAGTAAATAGTTATTAACTATTTAATAACTACCTAGCTAAAATAAATACAAAGTTACCTGAAAATAAAACCTAACCTGAGTTACACTAAAACCTAACTTTACACTACAATTAAATCAATTACATTTATTAAATACAATTAACTAAATTACAAAAAAAACAAACACTAAATTACAAAAAAAAAGAAAAGAAAAAATCAAATATTTTAACTAATTACACCTAATCTAATAGCACTATCAAAATAAAAAAGCCCCCCCCAAAATAAAATAAAAACCCTAGCCTACAATAAACTACCAATGGCCCTTAAAAAGGGCCTTTTGCGGGGCATTGCCCCAAAGAAATCAGCTCTTTTACCTGTAAGAAAAAATATAAACAACCCCCCAACAGTAAAACCCACCACCCACACAACCAAACCCCCCAAATAAAAACCTATCTAAATAAACCTAAGCTCCCCATTGCCCTGAAAAGGGCATTTGGATGGGCATTGCCCGTAAAAGGGCATTTAGCTCTTTTTCCGCCCAAACCCTAAGCTAAAAATAAAACCCACCCAATAAACCCTTAAAAAAACCTAACACTAACCCCGAAGAGCCACTTACAGCTTTTGAAGACCCGACATCCATCCTCAACGAAGCGGCAGAAGTCCTCAGTGAAGCCGGCAGAAGTCTTCATCCAAGCAGGCAGAAATCTTCATCCAGACGGCATCTTCTATCTTCATCCATCCGGCGCGGAGTGGCTCCATCTTCAAGACATCCGGCGCGGAGCATCCTCTTCTTCCGACAACTCTTCTCGAATGAAGGTTCATTTAAGTGATGTCATCCAAGATGGCATTTCTTGAATTCCGATTGGCTGATAGAATTCTATCAGCCAATTGGAATTAAAAGTGAAAAAATCCTATTGGCTGATGCAATCAGTCAATATGATTGAGCTTGCATTCTATTGGCTGATTGCATCAGCCAATTGGATTTTTTCCCCTTTAATTCTGATTGGCTGATAGAATTCTATCAGCAAATCGGAATTCAAGGGATGCCATTTTGGATGACGTCATTTAAAGGAACCTTCATTCGAGAAGAGCCCTCGGAAGAAGAGGATGCTCCATGCCGGATGTCTTGAAGATGGAGCCGCTCTGCGCCGGATGGATGACGACTTCGGCCCGCTTGGATGAATACTTCTGCTGGCTTCGCTGAGGACTTCTACCGCTTCGTTGAGGATGGATGTTGGGTCTTTAAAAGCTGTAAGTGGATCTTCGGGGGTTAGTGTTAGTTTTTTTTTAAGGGTTTATTGGGTGGGTTTTATTTTTAGCTTAAGGTTTGGGCGGAAAAAGAGCTAAGTGCCCTTTTAAGGGCAATGCCCATCCAAATGCCCTTTTCAGGGCAATAGGGAGCTTAGGTTTATTTTGGGGGGTTTGGTTGTGTGGGTGGTGGGTTTTACTGTTGGGGGGTTGTTTGTATTTTTTTTTTTTACAGGTAAAAGAGCTGATTTCTTTGGGGCAATGCCCCACAAAAGGCCCTTTTAAGGGTCATTGGTAGTTTATTGTAGGCTAGGGGTTTTTATATTTTTTTTGGGGGGGGGCGTTTTTATTTTGATAGGACTATTAGATTAGGTGTAATTAGTTAAAATATTTGATACTTTTTTTATTTTGTGTAATTTAGTGTTTTTTGTTTTTTTTGTAATTTAGTTAATTGTATTTAATAAATGTAATTGATTCAGTTGTAGTGTAAGGTTAGGTTTTAGTGTAACTTAGGTTAGGTTTTATTTAACAGGTAACTTTGTATTTATTTTGCTAGGTAGTTATTAAATAGTTAATAACTATTTACTAACTAGTCTACCTAGTTAAAATAAATACAAACTTACCTGTGAAATAAAAATAAATAACTATTAGTTATATTGTAGCTAGCTTAGGGTTTATTTTATAGGTAAGTATTTAGTTTTAAATAGGAATTATTTAGTTATTAAAAGTAATGTAATTAAAATAAATCTAAATAAAACCTAAAGTTAGTGGGCGTTAGGGTTAGGGGTTAATAACTTTACTATAGTGGCAGTGACGTTGGGGGAGGAAGATTAGGGGTAAATAATTGTAGATAGATTGCGGCAATGTCGGGGGCGGCAGATTAGGGGTTAATAACTGTAATGTAGGTGGTGGCGACATTGAGGGCGGCAGGTTAGGGGTTAATAAGTGTAAGTAGGTGGCAGCGATGTCGGGGGCGGCAGATTAGGGGTTAATAAGTGTGATGTAGGTGTTGGCAATGTTGGGGGCAGCATATTAGGGGTGTTTAGACTCAGGGTTTATGTTTGGTTGTTAGGTGTAAACATAAGTTTTCTTTCCCCATAGGAATCAATGGGGCTGCGTTACGGAGCTTTACGCTCCTTTATTGCAGGTGTTAGGCTTTTTTTTCAGCTGGCTCTCCTCGTTGATGTCTATGGGGAAATCATGCACGAGCATGTAAAACCATCTCAAAGCAGCGTAGGTATTGGAGTGCTGTATGGAGCTCAATTTTGCTCAACGCTCACTTATTGCCTGCAAAGGCCGGTTTTTGCAAACCTTTAATAGCAGCGCTATAGGGAGGTGAGAGTGGCAATAGTGAATTACTCGTTGAGATAAATAGATATTCCCAAACAGAGTATTACACAGGATATATGGTTTAGAGTTGCTTTAAAAGGGAGGTAAGTAAGATTCAAATAGGTCAGTATAGGAATAAGTTAATTCACAGGTATCAGATTTCAAGTAATGTGTAGCTCCTGATCACAGGCAGATAATTAGCAGGTATTCCAGCTTAGTGTTAGGGAGTTTCTTCACACACTCACACACTCTCAAACTAAAATATATACAAGCTACATCCATTCAGATAGGTATTATAATATATGTAAGTTGTTTTTGCATAAACATTCCTTTAGACTGATGAGAATAAGCAGATGTAAGGCATAAAAAACAAGGCAGTTTGCAAAAACGGATTTCACAGAGAATCAAAGCAGATGCAAGTCAGTGCAAAGAAATACTGCATAAAGTACCTTAAGTCTGTATGTCTCCTCAATCTGCAGATTGCGATAATAAAGATTTGAGCAGATATTACCTTAACTTCTGTGGAAGTAATGTGAGTTAGACCAGAGTGGTTTGAGAGGTGTCCGGTGTGAGTGTGACTGGTTACCAGAACTCTGAGGAAAGTAGATCCGGAGTTGGTTGCAGGTTGTTGTAGTGATCCGTTGCAGAGGTAACAATGTATTCCCTTGAAGGTAATCAGGTAGCAAACATAGGCCAAATTCTAAGAGAAACTTAAGTAAATAAATAGGATATAATGATAATTCCTATTAAGAGCAAAGATATGACCTGGTTCAGAAAAGAAAGTGACTCAAAATTATCAAAGTCAGGTAACTTCAATTTACAGGCAAGGATTCATGGGAAATGACTCTCTTAAATAGGGAGAGTTGAGAGATGGGAGGGGATATACCTTAAAGGTGTATCACAATTGTGTAATGTATTTTTTTTTTAATGGGCAAATTTTTAGTTTCGGAAAACAGTAAACCAGAGCTCTGAAGTTGCAGTAATCATTAAAGCGCAATCGCATTTACTTTTAACTCATAATACGAGCGGTAAGCCCGACAAGGGCAAACATCGATGATAAACCCCTTTTCGCTCGCACATAAACATTTGCAAACTGTCAATTCTTTAGTGAAGCTGGAGAGGTTGGTAAAACTGGAGAGAGATACATCTTAGTGATGGTTAGAGGGACAGTCAAGTCAAAATTAAGCTTGCATGATTCATAAGGCATTACATTTTAAACGACTTTCCAATTTCCTTTTATCATCACATTTATCTATCAAAAGAACTCAAATAAGGGAGCAGTCTGCAGAGGCTTAGATACAAGGTAATCACAGATGGCCAAACGTGTATTTAGACCTATATAATGGTGTTGGTTATGCAAAACTGGGGAATGGGTAATAAAGGCATTATCTATCTATTTAAACAATGAAAATTCTGGTGTAGACTGTCCCTTTAACATATTGCCAGAAAAACTGATTTTACAACAGTGGGATGAATAAAATATGATCATGGCAGAACTGGAATAATAAAAGTGGTATTTATACTTACACTTTGAAGACAATAAATATAAACTAAAAATCCTATTAACAGTTTTCAACTTAATTAAAAAATAATGTCTTATGGTTGGAAAGTTTAAAAGCCAAGAAACACTATCTGAATGGTATGAGCCAGAACGGATTATGGTCTGACATGATTCAGACCGGAACGGACCATGATGTTTGAAGCCAGTTTGCAACAGCTGGATTTATTTGCTATCTTGTGCCATACACAGCGTAAGTGACTGCATTTTCCATGAAATTTCTAGAGGCTGCAAGGTTCAATCCAGAATTAGGAATCTTAGCCTTTCATATTAAACTAGTCCTAAAGCCCATTCACACGGGCCGTGTTGTGTTATATTTAATTCATTCTCTCTCTCTCTCTCTCTCTCTCTCTCTCTCTCTCTCTCTCTCTCTTTTTTCCGAGAAATTTAATTTTTTAATATAAAGCTATGAACATATTTTGGTTTATGCAAAAAATTCAGTACATAACTGAACAAGAATGTACGTGTAGCACTCAACAAACCTATATTTCAAAGGTAATACACGTAGGAACAGCAATGACAAAGTACTAATGTAAATATCTGGTTCAAGACTGGATAAAACTTAACTTTTATTAATAACAAAAAATAAAAAATTATTTAAAAAAATGAGGAAAACATGGCCTAAATGTTAAAAACACAGTAACGTAGAATCCACTGGGCCTCTGGAATAGGTCAGTAGAAGAGCAAAATGCATTACATAGGACTGAATCTCGGAGTCTCGAAAATAACACACAGTACCGGGGCTGTAATGTAAGAGACCTAAAGGATGGTCTATGGGGTGGAACTGAGTCCAGAATAAATATATGTAGACACGAATGTAAGGAGAGTGTCAAACAACACTATAAGGTTATTGAAGTGAAAAATCCAACTTCATATTGTCTGGAAGTAAACAGGATATTCTCTAACATATAGTGAGTAATGTGGTAAGTAAAAGCCCGGTCCACCGCTGTCAATACAGATGCTATATATATAGAAATAGTGTAATGTAACAGTAATAGGTAAGTATCCAACTACCAGGCTGAGACCAGGGCGATTACTAAAATAACAGTGTACTCCAGGACACCCTAACACAACAGCTAAGAATTGGGCAGTGGGGGACACCTGGGAAGTCTCATACACATGATATGAGGTTACCCCGAGTTAAATAAGAATGAAAATATTGTACAAGGAGTATGGGGTGTAAGAGGATTCCCAACTGTAAGGTCAGTGGGCTAGATAGCAGTAATTGCTCAACAGTGTAGCAGAAAAAACGTTCGAATATGAGAGTGAACCAAAAAAGTAAACAGAGTGGTACACTTGTAGTATTTATAAATGGCAGCTTATCGCTTGCCCAACGACCTGTACTAAATATAGCACTCTCAAAGGACCTGTGAAGTGCTGGGTATATAATATATTATCATGCAAACTGATTGGCCAATTATTAGGCTTTCTTACAAAATATTCAGCACACAGTATATTATTATTAGAGAGCAGATGTTCCACTATTATACTACTTTGCAATGAGTGTTGGTCACATTAATTAGTTTTTTCTGCATTTGTTAAGTTATATATTAACAAATTGCTCAACGGTGCAGCAGAAAAAAACCTTGAATATAAGAGTAAACCTATTGAACAGTTATATACAAAGTCAATGGTATGGTACACTTGTAGCGTTTGTAAACTGCAGCTTTATGCTTGCCCAACAATCGGTACTAAATATAGCATTCTCAGAAGGCCTGTGAGATGTTGGGTATATATTATATTATCATATTATCATACAGACTCATTGGCCAATTATTAGGCTTTCTTATAAAATATTTAGCACACAGTGTGTTATTATTAGCGAGCAGATGTTCTGCTATTATACTACTGTGCAATGAATGTTGGACACTTTAATTGGTTTTTCTGCATTTATTAAGTTATATATTAACACATACCTGACTGGTGTGTCAGGGAGCTGAGATCAAATAACTCACTGAGTTGCAAGGAGGGAATAGTCAAGATATAAGGGTTAAATGATTTGGCACAGGTAACAGGGATAGTCAGTGTGATTAACTTGTGTGTTAGAATACGCAGACTTTTAACACTAAGAGCCGGTCGAAAATTAAATAATAATATTAATTTGTCTATATAGACTAAAAAAATGCCAAGTATATATTACCACATTAGAGTTTTTAGTTATTTAGTTATTAGGCATTTGAAGTCTATTTAGTATTAACCACAGTCTAGTATGTCTTATCGTTGTAACGTAGTTCAATAACACCTTAATCTGCAAGTACAATATAGTTTGAATATTATAAGAGTAAAACCCTCCAAAGTTCTGGGTGCTGTAATTTATAGTTACAGGTAAAATACTTAAGTTATTATTAGATATGTGCATGATCGAAAAATTTGTTTCGGTTCGGATTGATTCAGATTTTTTCAAATTTCAGTTCGGATCGATTCGAATTCGGCAAAATTTGAATGAATTTGTTTCGGATTTATTCGGATTCAAATAAATTCGGCTGAATTCGGTTCGATCCGGTTAGGTTCCGGAATTCGGAATTTCGGTATGTGTTATGTGGGATATACTTGCTGTGTATTAGACTAGTATTATGTGTAATACACGGCCATCCAAATCTAACGAATAAAGTCAGTAGTTAAGAGCTTTTTGGGCTAACGCCGGAATATAAAGCTCTTAACTACAGTGCTACAAATTACACTAACACCCATAAACTACCTATGAACCCCTAATACAAGGCCCCCCTACATCGCAAACACTATCATAAAATGATTTAACCCCTAATCTGCCGACCGGACACCGCCGCCACCTACATTATAGCTATGAACCCCTAATCTGCTGTCCCTAACATGGCCGACACCTATATTATATTTATTAACCCCTAATCTGCCCCCCCCAACATTTCCGCAACCTAACTACAAGTATTAACCCCTAATCTACCGACCGGACATCGCTGCCACTATAATAAATGTATTAACCCCTAAACCGCCGCACTCCCGCCTCGCAAACACTATAATACATTTTATTAACCCTTAATCTGCCCTCCCTAACATCGCTGCCACCTACCTACAATTATTAACCTCTAATCTCCCGCCCGCAAAGTCGCCGCTACTATAATAAAGTTATTAACCCCTAAACCTAACTCTAACCCTAACCTTAACACCCCCTTAAGTTAAATATAATTTAAATAAAACGAAATAATATTACTATAATTAAATAAATTAATCCTTATAATATTACTATAATTAAATAAATTAATCCTAAATACTTACCTGTAAAATAAACCCTAATATAGCTACAATATAACTAATAGTTACATTGTAGCTATTTTAGGATTTATATTTATTTTACAGGCAACTTTGTATTTATTTTAACTAAGTACAATAGTTATTAAATAGTTATTAACTATTTAATAACTACCTAGCTAAAATAAATACAAATTTACCTGTAAATTAAATCCTAACCTAAGTTACAATTACACCTAACACTACACTATCATTAAATTAATTAAATAAATTAATCCTATTTAAAACTAAATACTTACCTGTAAAATAAACCCTAATATAGCTACAATATAACTAATAGTTACATTGTAGCTATTTTAGGATTTATATTTATTTTACAGGCAACTTTGTATTTATTTTAACTAGGTACAATGGCTATTAAATAGTAGTTAATAACTATTTAATAGCTACCTAGTTAAAATAAATACAAAATTACCTGTAAAATAAATCCTAACCTAAGTTACAATTAAACCTAACACTACACTAGTACAAAAACAAACAAACACTAAATTACAAAAAATAAAAAAATATTACAAGAATTTTAAACTAATTACACCTAATCTAAGCCCCCTAATAAAATAATAATAAAAAAATAAATAAAAGTCCCTACCCTATTCTACATTACAAAGTAATCAGCTCTTTTACCAGCCCTTAAAAGGGCTTTTTGCGGGGCATGCCCCAAAGTAATCAGCTCTTTTGCCTGTAAAAAAAAATACAACCCCCCAAAAATTAAAACCCACCACCCACATACCCCTACTCTAACCCACCCAAACCCCCCTTAAATAAACCTAACACTACCCCCCTTAAAATCTCCCTACCTTGAGTCGTCTTCACCCAGCCGGGCCGAAGTCTTCATCCAATGGGGCAGAAGAGGACATCCAGACCGGCAGAAGTCTTCATCCAAGCGGGGCAAGAAGAGGTCTTCCATCCATCAGAAGTCTTCATCCAGACGGCATCTTCTATCTTCATCCATCCGGAGTGGAGCGGCAGCATCCTGAAGACATTCCGACGTGGAGCATCCTCTTCTTTCTTGATCCGACGACTAATTGACGGTACCTTTAAGTGACGTCATCCAAGATGGCGTCCCTTGAATTCCGATTGTCTCCAATCGGAATTAAGGTAGGCAAAATCTGATTGGCTGATTCAATCAGCCAATAAGATTGAAGTTCAATCCGATTGGCTGATTCAATCAGCCAATCAGATTGAACTTGCATTCTATTGGCTGTTCTGATCAGCCCCTATTTTATTAGGGGGCTTAGATTAGGTGTAATTAGTTTAAAATTCTTGTAATATTTTTTTATTTTTTGTAATTTAGTGTTGTTTTTTTTTTGTACTTTAGTTTAGTTTATTTAATTGTATTTAATTGTAGGTACTTGTAATTAATTTATTTAACTTATTTAATGATAGTGTAGTGTTAGGTTTAATTGTAACTTAGTTTAGGATTTATTTTACAGGTAATTTTGTAATTATTTTAACTAGGTAGCTATTAAATAGTTATTAACTATTTAATAGCTATTGTACCTAGTTAAAATAAATACAAAGTTGCCTGCAAAATAAATATAAATCCTAAAATAGCTACAATGTAACTATTAGTTATATTGTAGCTATATTAGGTTTTATTTTACAGGTAATTATTTAGTTTTAAATAGGATTAATTTATTTAATTAATTTAATGATAGTGTAGTGTTAGGTGTAGTTGTAATTTAGGTTAGGATTTATTTTACAGGTAAATTTGTATTTATTTTAGCTAGGTAGTTATTAAATAGTTAATAACTATTTAATAACTATTGTACCTAGTTAAAATAAATACAAAGTTGCCTGTAAAATAAATATAAATCCTAAAATATCTACAATGTAACTATTAGTTATATTGTAGCTATATTAGGGTTTATTTTACAGGTAAGTATTTGGTTTTAAATAGGATTCATTTATTTAATTATAGTAATATTATTTCATTTTATTTAAATTATATTTAATTTAGGGGGTGTTAGGGTTAAACTTAGGTTTAGGGGTTAATAACTTTATTATAGCAGCGGAGACGTTGGGGGCGGGAGATTAGGGGTTAATAATTGTAGGTAGGTGGCGGCGATGTTAGGGAGGGCAGATTACCGGTTAATACAATTTATTATAGTGTTTGCGAGGCGGGAGTGCGGCGGTTTAGGGGTTAATATATTTATTATTGTGGCGGCGATGTCCGGTCAGCAGATTAGGGGTTAATACTTGTAGTTAGGTTGCGGCGACGTTGGGGGGGCAGATTAGGGGTTAATGAAATTTATTATAGTGTTTGCGAGGCGGGAGTGCGGCGGTTTAGGGGTTAATACATTTATTATTGTGGCGGCGATGTCCGGTCGGCAGATTAGGGGTTAATACTTGTAGTTAGGTTGCGACGACGTTCGGGGGGGCAGATTAGGGGTTAATAAATATAATATAGGTGTCGGCGATGTTAGGAACAGCAGATTAGGGGTTCATAGCTATAATGTAGGTGGCGGCGGTGTCCGGTTGGCAGATTAGGGGTTAATGCTTGTAGTTAGGTTGCGGCAACATTGGGGGGGCAGATTAGGGGTTAATAAAATTTATTATAGTGTTTGCGAGTCGGGAGTACAGCGGTTTAGGGGTTAATACATTTATTATAGTGGCGGCGAGGTCCGGTCGGCAGATTAGGGGTTAATACTTGTAGTTAGGTTGCGGCGACGTTAGGAGGGGAAGATTAGGGGTTAATAAGTATAATGTAGGTGTCGGCGATGTTGGGGGCAGCAGATTAGGGGTTCATAGGGATAATGTAGGTGGCAGCGGTGTCCGGAGCGGCAGATTAGGGGTTCATAAGTATAATGCAGGTGTCAGCGATAGCGGGGGCGGCAGATTAGGGATTAATTAAGTGTTAGATTAGGGGTGTTTAGACTCGGGGTTCATGTTAGAGTGTTAGGTGTAGACTTAGTGTTTCCCCATAGGAAACAATGGGGCTGCGTTAAGAGCTGAACGCTGCTTTTTTGCATTGAAAAAGCTGAATTGCGAAACATGTTAGGGGGAGTAGGGACCTAATCCTCTCTCTCCATTTGTTTTAATTAGCAGTAACGAATTCTCGGCCATTCTACTATTACAAAATAAGAGCTACATTATATCTGCTTTAGTTAATACTTATTATGTTGTCGGCTGACTTACTTCTCAGTCGTAGCGAGCATTATATTATGTATTGATTCTAATCCCGGTTGTCTCTCTGTTGGGGCGACGCTTATGTAATGTTTGTACGCCTTTGCTAGCATAACAGCCGAGTGGTGTATCCACAATAATAACTTCAGTATTTTACCTGTAACTATAAATTACAGCACCCGAAACTTTGGGGGTTTTTTCTCTTATAATATTCAAACTATATTGTACTTGCAGATTATGGTGTTATTGAACTACGGTACAAAGATCAGACATACTAGACTGTGGTTAATACTAAATAGACTTCAAATGCCTAATAACTAAAAACTCTAATGTGGTAATATATACTTGGCATTTTTTTAGTCTATATAGACAAATTAATATTATTATTTAATTTTCGACCGGCTCTTAGTGTTAAAAGTCTGCGTATTCTAACACACAAGTTAATCACACTGACTATCCCTGTTACCTGTGCCAAATCATTTCACCCTTATATCTTGACTATTCCCTCCTTGCAACTCAGTGAGTTATTTGATTTCAGCTCCCTGACACACCAGTCAGGTATGTGTTAATATATAACTTAATAAATGCAGAAAAACCAATTAAAGTGACCAACATTCATTGCACAGTAGTATAATAGCAGAACATCTGCTCGCTAATAATAACACACTGTGTGCTAAATATTTTATAAGAAAGCCTAATAATTGGCCAATGAGTCTGTATGATAATATGATAATATAATATATACCCAGCATCTCACAGGCCTTCTGAGAATGCTATATTTAGTACAGATTGTTGGGCAAGCATAAAGCTGCAGTTTACAAACGCTACAATTGTACCATACCATTGACTTTGTATATAACTGTTCAATTGGTTTACTCTTATATTCGAGGTTTTTTTCTGCTGCACAGTTGAGAAATTCGTTAATATATAACTTAACTAATTAATGTGACCAACACTCATTGCACAGTAGTATAATAGTGGAATAGTAGTATAATAATAATATACTGTGTGCTGAATATTTTATAAGAAAGCCTAATAATTGGCTAATCAGTTTGCATGATAATATATTATATACCCAGCACTTCACAGGTCCTCTGAGAGTGCTATATTTAGTACAGGTTGTTGGGCAAGCGATAAGCTGCCGTTTATAAATACTACAAGTGTACCACTCTGTTTATTTTTTTGGTTCACTCTCATATTCAACAGTTTTTTCTGCTACACTGCTGAGCAATTACTGCTATCTAGCACACTGACCTTACAGTTGGGAATCCTCTTACACCCCATACTCCTTGTACAATATTTTCATTCTTATTTAACTCGGGGTAACCTCATACCATGTGTATGAGACTTCCCAGGTGTCCCCCACTGCCCAATTCTTAGCTGTTGTGTTAGGGTGTCCTGTAGTACTCTGTTATTTTAGTAATTGCCCTGGTCTCAGCCTGGTAGTTGGATACTTACCTATTACCGTTACATTACACTATTTCTATATATATAGCATCTGTATTGACAGCGGTGGACCGGGCTTTTACTTACCACATTACTCACTATATGTTCGAGAATATCCTGTTTACTTCCAGACAATATGAAGTTGGATTTTTCACTTCAATAACCTTATAGTGTTGTTTGACACTCTCCTTACATTCGTGTCTACATATATTTATTCTGGACTCAGTTCCACCCCATAGACCATCCTTTAGGTCTCTTACATTACAGCCCCGGTACTGTGTGTTATTTTCAAGACTCCGAGATTCAGTCCTATGTAATGCATTTAGCTCTTCTACTGACCTATTCCAGAGGCCCAGTGGATTCTACGTTACTGTGTTTTTAACATTTAGACCACGTTTTCCTAATTTTTTTCATTATTTTTTATTTTTTGTTATTAATAAAAGTTAAAGTTTTATCCAGTCTTGAACCAGATATTTACATTAGTACTTTGTCATTGCTGTTCCTACGTGTATTACCTTTGAAATATAGGTTTGTTGAGTGCTACACGTACATTCTTGTTCAGTTATGTACTGAATTTTTTGCATGCACTTCTCTTGTCCAATGTACAGCACCCGCCCAATAGCTCTTAATATTCTACCGTATAATACGGGGTTCAATCTTTTATAACAATTTAGGGCAACAATCTCTGTAGTGCCATCGTTCCCTCCTT